>NC_070648.1:10550813-10636470 GCF_947347685.1 Pleuronectes platessa
GGTAATTTCCATTCTTTATTGTCGATTATGTGAAGTCTGGGTTTATAGACATGTGTGCAGACAAAGACTCTCTGATCAAATATGAACCAGTTCCGGCTTTTCCTTGCCCTTGATAACCCCCCCCCCCCCCCCCCCCCCCCCCCCATCCTGTTGCACTGTAGCTGGCTTTATGGTCGTCAAGGTAACCACTCCATGATAAGCCTAATTGCTCTCGCAGAACAATGCACGTCGTGAATTTGACAAATGTCCGTATGGCCGGCTGGAAAATCATTGGCATCATAATTGCTGTTACACGCGCGCAGGGCAGCATGAGCACGTACCTGGGCAGCTGGTGCATATTTTTGTAAATGTCGTTTTTTTACGACAAAGAGAACAGAACAACCGGAATCCTTGTACGCTGCTTCTTCTTCCTCCCCCCCGACTCCGACTGTTTGCTGTTTTATTTTCATTTGAATTTTTTACTTTTCCTCCACAATTTCTTATTCAGACGGCGGGAGGCTGACACAGCGGAGCAAGATAACCGTTCTGCACAGTCAGGACTCTTATGAACTGGGATGATACACACCAGTGGGATTCTAAAGGAGCGGCTCCTCGGGATCGCGCTCCTCCTTTGCAGAAAGCGAGGAGAGCGGCACAGAGACGTGGTTTCTTTTTTGCATAATGAACAGTGTAATTATTTTTCCGTTGCTGTGCAGCATTGTGTTGGGGTGTTAATCTGAACAGATGAGAGCTCAGGTGGACAGCAGGCAGTAAAGAGCGGAGGGGCTGCTGCAGGGTTTAGTGCGCTGTGGCCTCAGCTGTAATGAAGCAGGTGGATGCTGTGGAGGTGCAGGGGAGGGAGCTGTAATCTGGGAGGCTGTCTGCTTTATTACCCCACTGTCTTGTCATGAGGGCACCACACACACACACACACACACACACAAGAAGTAGAGCGGAGATAGAAAGGAGGGGGGGGGGGGGGATGAGAGAACAAATCTGAATGTGTGAAGTAGGGAACCAGAGGGCGAGGGAGGGAGGGAGGGAGCGAGGGGAAGCAATCAGCCGCCTGGTCCTAATCACGTTCCTCCCTCTCTCCTTTTCACGGGAGCCCTGCTACCAGCTCCAGATTTGGACGCATTAAGTTGCCTGAATTATTTCATAAGCGTCTCGGCCTCCACCACCAGCGAAGTGGGGGGGGGAGAATGCAAGGGATTGATGTACAAGGAACTGATTAGACCTAATTATGAATCCTGATTAAGGCTTTTAATTAGTCGAGCCGGCACTCGAGCTGGAGAGGGCAGCAGAGATGGAGAAGACAGTGGGGGGGGGGGGGGGGGGGGGGGGGAGGGGGAGGGGGGGAGGCTGAGAGGAAACGTGGAGGAGGAAGTCTGCGTCTGCAAGGACGAAGGTGGGGCGTGAAGTGGGAGGAAGTGAAAGAGCAGAAGAAGAGAGACGGGCGTGTGGAATATTGATGTCCGGGCGACAATACTGAATATTATTATTTCTGATTGATAAAATATTGAAAAGCAGAGAAGGTGTGAAGCGTCGGGGTGAAGAAGAGACAAGAGGTTGATTCCACTTCAGGATGTTTCACTCAGAATGGACTCAGCAGGTTATAGTTTAGGTTTATAGGTTATAGCGCGCCCACTCCATTTCAGAAAGGTTATACGTGACTTTTTTGGAAAAAGAAGTATGAAACTTTTTCAATAACACTCAGCAAGGAATTACTGAATGGGGATGTGCACAAGGTGACTAAGTCAACTTCAAATCGAATTAATGCAAAAAAAGTGTGGTTTTATGATTTTATGATTTTATTCTAATGGTCGCTACACTAAAATGTGGCAAAGCTACACCACAGTGGAAATGATTTAGCCACAGCCGAGCTGCCACTGGTAGAAAAAAGACGAAGTAAATGCCAATTATATTGTTATACTGAAGCCGAGCTTGACAGCTCATTCTTGACCTTGGAAGCAGCAGTTGAAAAAACAATCTCAAGGTTCACTTACCGGCTCATTTCTGAGCACCTGACTGTGTCCCGCCATCTCGGAGTAGATGCTGTTTGCTCACTTGTCATTAAGGCTGTCACAGTTTAGCATTTCAAATATGCAACCTGCTGTAGAGCAAGGCCCGCCTCGTGGGTTTTTGTTTTTCTTTATTCAAAAGTAAAAACCGTGGCTGTCACACAACCAGCTAATGTGGAATTTCAACATCTGCGGTTTCATGATAACTGAGCCCCCCCCCCCCCCCCCCCCCCCGTGATGAAGACCATGTGAGACATCCAAAAGCAGCAAAATAAGAGAACATTTATGTATTGATATTTTAATTTGTGTTAAACTCACACTGCACATTTAAACTGTCCTTTCAGAACCACAGCACGTCACTGCTCTTCTAAGGACAGCACAAGATAAGATGACGTGTTCCCCCATCACCAGAATACTGTTTTGCTTCATGGGGCTCTGCTCTTATTGAAGGGGGCGGGTTCTACTGATACCTGTCCACTCTGATTGGATCAGTGGACCGATTCCACTCTCGTTAATAATTACTTTTAATAATGCAACAGTTTGAATACGTAGCGCAAACATGTAAAAAATGCTAATCTCTTCGAGCAAAGTACAGATAGCGGAGAAATGTGGAACAACAGAACACACAACAGCCGATCAAAAGTCTGACAAGCCGGAGAGTCACCTGATTCTTTGTTGTCATTCATTGTTCGGGCAACTAATCAGAAATCTTCAAACTAAGCTGGAGGAAATCTGACCAAAAAGCCCAAATGGAAAATAAAACAGGACTGAATGTTTACAGCGTCTGTCAGACTTTAAAGTGTTTTGCCAAATATTTGAATTGTATAATGAAAAAAAAGAAAGACCATGTTTTTTCTAGAAAAACCTTTCACTAAATATGTATTGAAATACGAAGGACAATGTTCATTTTATTTCACATTTTAAAACGTCTTACTAACATCGTTAATATTTCTAGCGTTAACTCTTTCTTTTAAATTATAAAGGCATTTGTCTTCAGTGTGAGCGGTAGTAAGTGAAACAGTTAATTAATATAAAAAGCCTATTTCTGCTGCTGGGGCTGCATAAATTAATGAGTAGGTTTAATAGTTAAACCATCACATGCTATGGTGGAAATTGCAGCTAAGCCACGAGCACCTCTGCTAATCATTTGAGCGGGGGGGGAATAAAAAAAAAAGATTCTTCATGAAAGACGAGTCTTATCTCAGCCTTCATTTTCTCCTGCAATATATTTTAAATCAGCGTCAGTGCTTTTCCGCCCGACCCCGCCGAGTTCATCAGATCTCTCGGTCCCACAGGATTGTCTCTGGGGAGTAAAGGGACATATGTTAAGTATGAGAAACACATCTGTGCCTCTCACCAGAGACTAGCGGGGAGAGCTGATGTTTCCCTTTGACTTCTCCTCCAGTGTTTGCATCCCGGCTTGTGATCTCCCTCTGTAGGAGCGCCATGATTCGCCCGCCGCACAGTTGATCTTCACATTTTGACAGATCCTTGTTACAAACACAACCTCTCAGCTGCTACGTTCTTCACCTCTCATCTTCCTCCTTTCCTCATTTTCTTGTGCTTTTTTCCTTTGTTCTGCTTCCCATCTGGCTCCCCCCCCCCCCCCCCCTCAAAGTACTTCATGCTCTCGCTCTCTCTCTCAATCTCTCCTCTCTACTGTAGACCATTTGGCACAAACCTCATCTCTCCTCCTCTCATCCCTCGTTCTCACCTCAATTTTCGGCTGTTGCATAATTAATTAGCGGCACTGTTCACTATCAATGCAATTACTCCAGAGAATGGGGGAAAGAGAGAAGGGGAGACAGAGGAGAGAGAGAGGGGTGGGAATCAAAACGGGAGAACAGGGCCAAAATGGAGATGCCTCGGCAATGTGCAATAAATAGGAGGATGGAGAGAGAGAGAGAGAGAGAGAGAGAGGGAGAGTGATTTCAGCCCTTACAGGGATGGAGTCAATATGAGCTAAAATCAAAGTGGTAATTTTGACAATGTGAAATCCATTTGGAGGCTCGGGGATCCACACAACAGAGGTTTGGCTCAAAATGGAACATTATAAACCTCTTCATATTAAAATGGACTTCATTTGGAACATTTCAGACTTCATCGGTGTATTTTTTTTTGCTCGTATTGCGTTGGAGCTTTTCAGATCTGCTGAATGACGCACCTCACTCCTGTTCTTTTGTCTGGGACCAGATGCTTCGAGCACCAAACATCTGCACACGCACAAAAGCTGAAATCGTCACGGCAAGATTTACACATCTGACTCATTGGGAAAGTGTCTGCGTGCACGCGGGCCAAACACCCATTCCCAAAATTATTCCTAGATTAATGTCGACACTCCCTTGTTTAGTCTTGTTTGAACATAACCCAGACCCATTCTGTTCCTGATCTGGCACTGGCAATGTCCATGGTGTTACGCACAGCCATATGTGTCGGTATATATTGTGTGTTGAGTCCCATTACAGCCCACTAATAAAACTAATGACATAAGTGGGTCAAATTTATGGTTTTCTGATTCCCACAATACTGGATATTTTGGGTGGGTGACCATTCCAAATGATTTACACATGCTGGGACACTGTAAGGCTCGTGGAAAGAGATGTTTTTTTCATACAACCATGAATGTCACTGCTGCTGAAAGCCATGATGTAATGAAACCATTCAAATGAAGAGGAACACATGGTGCAAAGCAAGCGTGAAGGTATGCACATCTTTTTTTTCCTCACAATAAATACCAGACTTTGTGTTTTTCTGTTTGTTGAGTTACCTCATTTATTTTCTTTGTCTCAGCAATTACAGGTCACAACAAGGTGACATATTTGTTCCAGTTGACCCAGATAGCTACAGCCCCATTCGCTGGAAACAACACTTCTGCTGTCGCCCGGCTGGCAACACACCAGCAGGGAAGTTGTTCCAGCCCAGAAGGCATTTCAGGTCACTCCCAGCAAAGCGTACATCATCGCTGCCGGAGAGGACAAATTATTTATTGTGTCAACAGCAACATTTCCCCCCCGTACCATTCACTGAAGCCTACTTGTTTAAGGCAAGCCTGAGTGTGAAGAAACACCAGTGCAGTCCCGAGTGGAAACTTCTGATCAGTTCCGAACAAACAGCCTCCAGCGGAGATTGGGCCAAGACCTATTACTTACTCTGTGGCTATTCACACCCAGCCAATGCATTCAAGGATCGATGCCATTTGTCCGCTGGTGGTTTGTTCGCCAGACATCTTTTTACACTGTTGGGATGATGGCGTTGGAGTATCTCATCTGTGACTGAGGGATCTGGGGAGTGTGATGCATATGGAGAGGCTCGCCATACCAAATCACCAACAGAGAGAAGATGCTCTCCGGAGTCTGACAACCCATAAATGGCAGATGGACTAATACGACTTAATTCCATGCTGCCTCTAATTCTTTGTCCTGCTCCTAACAATGCGACTCAAGGCTGGAAGCACTTTATGAACACAATGCAACCGGTGTCATTGTGTGGTATTCTTGGCAGACTGCCACACTGTAGTTCTCAGCACTCCGTCATGAACCGTCACGTCTGTTTGATCCCGTGCAGATACCGATGTCCTTTACATTGAAAAGGAATAAACAGGATGTTTTAAAAACGTGTCAAGTAAAGAGAGACAGACGTGCGGAGGAGGCCATTTCACTGGATCCTATTTCCCTATTCATCATTCATTCATCAGCCTTGCTTGATTGTGGCTTCCGTGGCTTTACTTTCAATTACTGAAACAGCAACTCTATGAGCGTTAATGAGCGAGATACACAAAAGGCCAGCAGAGAGGAAGGGAAAACAGTTTTAAAGGAATTTATTAAGACAACACTTATATACAGCCATTTGCAGGCGCGCACACACACACACACACACACACACACGCACACACACACGCAAGCAGAAATGACATAGAAGGTATTTCTAATTACAGGCAAATATATTCATTGATATTGTTGCAGCACTTTGTCATTGAGGGATGTGATTTGCATTGAATTTTTTTTTCCGCTGTTGTGTTAATTGTTTACTGTGGGCTAATTAAAGCCCGCCCGTCATTAACGATGATCACTGCTCTCAGCAGATGGAGGCAATGGTGACAGACCCCGACAGAGGGAGGACGGGAACAACGGAGGTTGACGGAGGGAGGGAGGGAGGGAGGGAGAGAGAGAGAGTGAGAGAAAGAGAGAGAGAAAGAGAGAGAGAGAGAGAGAGAGAGAGAGAGAGAGAGAGAGAGAGAGAGAGAGATTTTGGACAGGAGGGACCATGTGAGTTTTTTTTTAAGCCATGCTAGCGGCATAGCTTTCGGCTTGACAACGTTTGACTGTCAGTCCAAAACTTTAGTCCACAATGATCCATCTGAAGACTTATTGGACGGATGGACTAAAACAATTTAGTTCATGGTCCCCAGAGGATGAATCTTGTTGACATTTGAGGTTTTGAGTGAAATTCACATAGATATATTATTGTGCGTCTTCTTTTGCATGCGTGTCTGTGTGCTTATGTGTGTCTGTGCTTGTATGTTTCTGCATGTATGCCTGTTAAGGTGTGTGTGTCGGTGTGTAAAGGAAAGAGAGACTTTTGTGCAGGCTTGTGTCAATCACTGTTAGTCTGAGTGGATGTGTTTGTTAGTGCGTGTCCCTCTCTATCACTGAGTGTCCATCCACATTAGATCCTATGGCAGGATTAAGTGGCACTGGTGAAGGTACATGGCGGCCAGGAGTGGTTATATCTTCATTTAACGCTGGCAGCTGGTGATTTGTTCCTGTGCACATTTCACAGGTCTGTGTGTGTATGTGTGTGCGTCTGTATGCATGCATGCATACACATGGACTCAGGAGTAAATGGGGAGTGAAGAGATTTCAACTCAAGCTGATCGACTGTGTGTGTATCACGAGTGGCGATAAGTGTGTGTGTTTGTGTCGCTGCAGGTGTTTGTGTGGGAGAAAGAGAAAAGATGGAGTGATAGATGGTAAATAGCAGGGGAAGGCTAATCTCTATTGATAAGACAGGAAAGATCACAGGTGAAGGTTGCTGATGTAGAATCGATCGGGAGGATGCAGGCCGGTTCGGTTTCCTAAAAAACTATCCGAGCAAGAGACACTTGGGAATGCGACGTACAAATGAAAGCAGATAAAATGAGCTCTACAGCGACGTGTGAGATTGGTTCTGCCCTTCAAAATGTTAGGACTCAACCACAGAGGCCTAGAAATCGTCTGGCCTCCCTAAAGGCACTACACTTCCTATAACACAACTCAGATTGAATGTCCATGTCTTTCACTCTTTATAATGTAACAAATTTGTAGTCTTGAAGGCCAAGATCATATAACTGCTGGTGACAAAGCTCAATTCAGAGTCTGTTTAGGTTTTATTGCCAAGACTCACAGGTTTGTGTAAATGCAAATGTGCTCTTGTAGCGCAATCTGGAACTCTCTCATAGCAGCCGATGCAAATCACATTTATACTCATCGAATCAAACACGACAACTTGCCGTCCTGAATGTTTCTGTGATCTACGGCGGATGCTTAAAAAGACAGTCGCCACAGTAACCTGGTTACACTGCTCCTCATAGAGTCAGATCCCATAAAACCACAACTTGTAAACATGAAACAGTTGTGTTAAATGTTTTATAAGCTGTAGACTTCATTTTTACTGTTCCTTGATGAAATACATGGTTTAAATATCACATGTTATTAACCAATTTATAAAAGAACTAAACAATCTACTTTTATGGGTTGAACATGGCTCATAACGCCGTGAAGAGCTTCAAACCATCTTGGACCTTGCAGGGCCAAATAGTCAACACTCCAATTTAAGGGGGGTGTCCCCCACCGCCACCAGTCAAATCTATGCTGAAACTAAACCCCTAAACCAGCACATCATCTGCCATACAGACATGTCCCCTGTCCTCTCTGGCCTCTCAGCTGTCTCACACACACCCACACACTGGTCGAATTGCAGACTGAGACAGTCACCTGGGACCAATGTGCTCCTCAGACATGGTTGCTTCTGCACCGACTCTCAACCGGCCACCTGTGCTGGTGGTTCAAACAGCTCGGGGTGACCATGGTCATGGTGAGAGGTCCTGTTGGGCAGATACCAGATGTAAAGAGCCAGACAAGATGGTTTCCCGTCTTTGCAGCAAAGACTGAAGTTCATAAACCCCACCTTTTCTATGTTAGTTGATGGAACAAGGACAAAACTGAAAAAGTCAAAGTAGCTGTTGAATAAATTCTAGTTGTTCTTATTACACCGATGTATGATGAGGTGTTATTTCTTACGCTAAAGTTTGTTTTAATCGGTTAATTGATGCTATAAATTGGGTGAGAAATCACTGTTAACAGCCGAGACTGACTTGAGATCGATGGACTCTCCAAATGATCCTTGTGCAGGAGATTTTGGTTTCATTTTTAAACAATGAAAAGATTCAAATTTTGTTTTTAGTTTGCTGACATGATGATGGTATCAGTCTTTTCACTTAACTCGCGGTAAGAAAACAAATAAGCCGATTTCCCAGAATGTCACACTATTCCTTTAATGGGTAGACAGTTTGCATCACAGTCTGGGGAAATTAGTCACAGGTCTTTCTCAGTCTAGGTAAATCTTTTGGATCATAAAGAGTCATAAAACCCAAGGGGGGTCTTTCCAGGACTGGTTGTTTTACGACATTATTCCTTTAACTTTTTGAGGTATGATATATCTAACAACTGCTCCTGCACTGCTGTTTGTCTGTGTGCATTATGCATCTTTAGGTGAGCGACACAGACAGAAGGAGGGGCTCGTGCTTTGTACAGATTGTTTTAAGCCATCTGCCAATTTAAGCACCCCTCGGCAAAAACAAAATGGCTATACATAAAATAAGTACAAAGGAATTAGACTCAGTGATGTGGGATATAAATTACACAGTTTGCAGCGGGTGAGCCAACCCATGTTAATTTGGACCCAGCCATGCCTACCGGTGTATGTCCTTCCTCGTCCAAGCTCACAATGCCAACTAACCCCAGCACCTGCTTCCTCTCAGCTCCTGCCCGAACAAACAAAAACACTTTCCTATCAGCATCAGGTTATGCTTGACTTTTTTTTCTTTTTAAGAGAACAATAATTGCGTGTCGCAAACACAAGGTAGATAGTAATTGCAAAGAACTTATCTTCTCGGAGAACAAAAACAATTTTGCTGCACAAAAAAAAAAAAGGTGTGTGCACTTCATTTCCTGACTTAAAAGCTGGGTAAACAAAGTGTGTTTATCCTCTAACAGTGCCAATCAGCTCTTTGTCTATCTCGCTGCCCCCAGGCTCCTGGCCCATATGCCTGCCTGGTCGGCGAGCCTGGTTTCGCAGGTCAGGACCCTGCCAGCCTCACTGGGACGCAAGACTGTGTGTGTGGAAGGGTGTGTGTGTGTGTGTGTGTGTGCGTTCATCTGTTACAATCAAAGTGCATCGTGTGACAGATCACCCCTGACCCTACCCCTCTGGGAAAGAATATGACATGTGTGTGTGTGTGTGCGTGTGTAGGCCCCTGCACTTACACACTACAGATGTACCATGTGTTCACGTGTCTGCCGATGAACATGTACGCATTCATGTGCTTGCATCAGGCCCCATATATCTGTATCCATCTTTATCAGCAGTAAGCGTGCCTGACCCTGACACACACACACACACACACACACACACACACACACACAAACACACACACCCCTCCTCTCCCCTATCAGTGAATTCTGAACCAGATGGGGTGCCAGGGTCACCTCTGACCCCCTGCCGCGCTGTGACTGATGGGACAGCCCAGCGCTGTCACCCCCCTCTATTGTACCCTGATGGGCATCTGACACCACCCGGGCCCATTCATTAAGCAGACTACTGCCACGCACCTGAGCTCCTTAATAAGTCTGCCAATCAGTGTTATTCTATAGGCAATACGTTTCGATAACTCTTTGTTGGGGCAAATTTATCAGAGGAGTGCAATCAGTCATTTGTCACATGGCACCTGAGCTTTGAAATAACGCTGACAATCAGTGGAAAGTAACTGACCTGTAGTTAAAGGGTCGATTCACCCAAATTACAAAAAAAGAAAGAAAACATTTTCTCATTTAACTTGAGTTGTATCAAGCCATGCTTGACAAATCTGTCTGCTCCCACCCCGACACCATGAAGGCAACTGAAATAGTGTTTGCAGTTCTGTACAGCTCTGAAAATAAGACATTTAAAAAAACATAGCTTTCCAGAAAAGTATCTTTGTCACCCACAGACCACAGTGAGCCATTTCCTCATTACCTCTGACAGGGAGGTTATGTTTTGGTCTGTATTTGTTTGTAAGATAGTTAGTAAGATTACACAATAAAGCACTTAACTGATTTTTCATGAAATTGTTGTGAAGGGATGGGGTATGACCTGAAGGGGTACCCATTCAAATTTGGGTGAGAGGGTAGATTCAAGACATTTTTCACTTTCTTTAACCCATTTTGAACTAATGCAACATACATGTGTGTATGTACATAGAGCTGGATGAGACGTGTGCTTCCACAATATCATGATATTCCAGACCTGTGACTGATGACATGCAGGTCGATTCGATGAACAACTAGCAGGAAAGGTGAAAGGCATTAGGTAGGGTGAAGTATTCTGGCTTTATTGTTTTTATAATATTTCATAAAGTTTACAGAAAAGAAAACATTTCAACATAGTGGGCTTCTTTAACGTTTTCATTGATTTCTCAGAGAATAAATTTGAATAAATCGGGGACTGAAATTTATAAACGTGTGCAATTTGGTGCAGAGCCAAATAAAAATCCAGACCATGGAACGAGACTGTTAAGAGTTAGTGGAGGTACGCACTTCACCGAGTGCTCTTCTAGTCAGAAAGTAGTTCCATTCAAAATATTCTTCTAGGTGTTGCTTCTGAGTTTAGATTTTTCTTCATGCCCTGTTTCATTGATAAAAAGTCACTTCTATTGTAATGTGGGTGCAGTCAGAAATCTCAGAGGTGCACATCTCAAAACCTCAGCAGATAAAGTGAAAACTATCAGCATAAATAAAAGGTCAAAGAGAAAATTTGATATTTAAGAAAATCCATTGAACTGCCCATTTCAACCCTGAAACCCCGCGGCACCTCCCTCTCCAGCCTCACAACACGGAAAACTTGGCAACTTTCTGACAGGTCATACCACACATATACACATTTTAATCAAAGGCATGCACTTCTTCCTGCCTTGGATAATTCTCTGTGACACTATGTTTATCTGTGCTTTTTGTCGTCCATAAATCTTCATGTGTTTACCTCATGAACTCTGCCTGGGATGTGAAGGGTTGCTATTTTTAAAGTGCGCAGAGTACATCAATACCCATCAGGAGGAGTAGGATATTTGTGTCACAGAATGTGTGGGAATGCCTTATACGCTATCACAGTGAGACGAATTAGCACACAGAATCATCCATGGCTGTTGTAAATCCATTTTCCCCCTTGCATATCTGTAATAAACACCTTCTTTCCCTATGAGAACTAGTTATTCCCTTGTGAAGATTGTTTTTTCCCCCCAAATATCGGGATATTCATCTTATAGTATTATGCGATAGCTTCAGCACACTGCAATATAAAGTGTAATGTAGGATTTTCTTTTATACTTATCAGTGTATCGAGTGAGATCGAAATCATATGGCTGCATTAGCCCAGCGATCAAATCTCTTTAGGGCAGAGGTGATAAGCCCAAAAAGTTATTTCCTACAAAAATGCCAAGGAGGGTTGACGAGGTCAATCTCCGTCCAAAACAGAAAAAGGATGATGTGACTTTTCAGAGAGACATTACAGCTTCCATGTGGCCATATCCTCTCCAGTGTGTGCTTGGTAAACTAGTTTCTGTTTTATGATCATCCTGAATGGCTGCAATGACATTACAGGAACAAACTGAGAAAGTAACAGGAACAGACAAGATAAGACAAAGAGCAAGTAGCTCACACGGTGTGGGAAGCAGCAGAAGCATGACCATGTCACAGATGATAAAAACAACATGTGGAGCGATTTCTTTTTCAGAATGATTTGCACGCCCTCTTACAAGCGGCACTGACGGCAAGGAAAACTGACTCATGGGTTTGAATTATTTTTGGAAGTTAGAGAGGTCTGCTTTCGATTTGTCTTATTTTGAAAACAGTGGGTTACAAATCAGGTTTCGAACTGGACTGAGAGCACTGGGGGAAAATCTAAATGAAAACAATCCAAAAAGCTATTTGCCATCTGCAATCCATATCCTTTGGGGATAACGTGCATATGCAACAGTGAAATAACGGAGGTAAAACCATTTGGGGCTTTAAAGGTCAAATGTTGACTGTGAAGCGCCATCCGTACTCAAATGAGGCCCCTGGGGGCATGTTTTGAAGTGAGCATTTAAAATGAGTACAGTGAATAGCACAAGCAGTCACCTCTCACACTCTGAAGGTTACATTATTTAAAAAGGCCACCCTGTCCCAGAATGAGGGGCTTTCAGAAGTGCATGCAGATACAGTAGTTCCACATTTAGCCAAAGCACCAGACCACCACTGTTGGCTCTGACTCAATGTGGAGGTGTCAGTCGGTGATGATTATTCACTTTGCCCATCCTCAGGTACAGTTTGGTGTTTAATACAATGTGGGCATATATTTCAGCACACATTTTTTCTCATGAGAAGTCGAGACAATCCTGAAACTGGGAAATGCTATCGTAAACGAATGCTCCTCTAGTCTGACTGTACCATGCCACTTGAATGTAATTGGAGCTGCAGGGATCCGTTCACAACACAATCAATCGCACTGATGACTGATTTTGTGCCAAAAGCCGCCTCCCACTGACAATCTCTCTCAGTATTTGAACTACTTTGCTGCATTACTCAGCCTCGGAGTAGTTCACATCTGAAATTTAATGTGATTGCTTTCCATATGTGGGATTTTGCCTTATTCTGAGGGACAATGGGGACCTCGGATGATTTAGGAATCTAATCCACATCTGTGTTTCATGCGTGCCTTTACACCAGATAAATAAAGTCAGTGTTTCACTTTAATTTAATCCCATGGATTATCTCTGGAGACGGCAGAAACATAATGGGTCTCCATCCTATAGCTAGGGTTGAGGTTTCATTATGATTTCCACTGCAGCATTTATACTAAATATACTCAACCAAAAGACCGAGACATAGTGTGGAAGATCAAAAAATGAAAAAATGGCTCCAAATAAAAGATGGAGACGTAGATACACGTTTCACAAATTATCAAATAATCACTGTCTTTGGCAGAGTATGGTAATTCACAATGTAATTTCACAGATTACAGACCTGGCAGATTCACACAGGATTAAGAAGGCAGACTTGTGAAATTACTGCTGATCTCGAGGCAGCCCGAGGTGATGCTGTCCTGTGCAAAAAGCAAATTGCTATGATGTTAAACAGGTAACCTGTTCCAAACAAATTAGCTAGAATACAATGTTATTTATTTTAGATACAGCCACAATTACCCGTTATTCAGTTTGTGTCAAATGCCTGCCACTCTAATCTCAGAATCAAAAGCCTGGTGTTGTACAGGAATTGTTGCCTCAGTGACAATCAACCTCATTGTTGTTTTGTTTTCTCATTTGGATCCAAAAACGTGACTTCTGAATGATGAAAAGGTTCCAAGGTACAGAGGAAGTTAGTGCTGGCACTGAAAATGGTGACTGAAAAGAAAAAAAACTGTGCAGTTAATAATATGAGAGTTACGACACAACATGTGACGGTAAACCTGCACTAAAGGGTCTTCAACGCCATCTTTATGACTTCTTCCCCGAGTTGTTCTGTGGCTCCAGATATCTCAGCAGCTTTGTAAATGATTGCCCAGTGCGACAGGGACACACAATTAAAGCAGACATCGGCTGCTCCCACTGTACGACTGCAGATGACCTTAACAGCATGTGTCTTATTCAATATTGCTGGAATGGCTGTAAGCGTTGCTAGATAGCCCCGCATTGATTTGTAAGTGCTGTTTGTAAGCACAGCAAGCCTTTACAAATGGTGCTGGATAGAAAAGGCCGACCGCCTCTGGCCAATTAATTAGCTGGCGTCACAAACGTCATCAATCCTGACATACACACTGACTTCTAAACTCTGTTCAACAAGCTCTGGGGCCTCATGTAGAGTGCTGTGTATTAACGTAATGAAATATTGAGTGTGACATTGTGAGGTTGTCAATCCGCTGCGCCCGGCAGGGCTTCAGCCAGCTTCACCCTTTGCTACCGGTGTCCTCTGTGGTAAATGAGAGCATGCGCGTGATGTGTTGGTGTTCAGCAAGGATAGAGCAGTAAACTTTATGGCTTTGGTCCTATTTGCTTGGCCTTAAACTCCGGTGGTGCTAAATAACTACCAGGATGCCAAAATACAAATCCCATTCGAGGCAGACTTTTGTTGCATTGTGTTTGTTCTCGTTGCACAGAAAATGGCCGATGGCTTTTAGCAAAGCTAGCAGAGTCCCCAGGGATAACAGTGTTGGTCTGTCACTCAGCTTCTGCCACACCATGAATATCTCAGGAACTATTGGTGGGATTACAGAGGATCAATCCCACTGATTTTGATGACCCCTGACTTTTCCTCTGGTGCCTACTGACATTTGTGGTTCGGAATGAAATATCTTGACAACTACAGGGTGGATTGCAATACAAATTGATGCAGATGTTTAAAACTCCCTGAGGAAAATTGAAAATTGATTTGACGATTCTCTGACTTTTTCCATATATACAGTACCTGCCATCTGCAGGTCAACATAAAATAAGATGCCAAAGAAGTATATTATCTGAACGTCAAAATGGAGTGAAACACCAATTATGGTTCATGGTTACCTGATGATAAATCCCATTTGTTGATGCTATGATTCATCTTCCAGCGTGACCGTGAGCTCATATTTGTGGTTCTGAACCAAATCTCTAAACCAATATTGGATATACTGCCAATACATGTGGTGCACTCTTCTCAGGAGGGATTGACATTCATGTTTAATTCTAGTTTATGATCTTAAAGTCTGATCCCACTCCAAACTTTGTGTTTCGAGCCAATGACAGCATGCAAGCACACAGCATGCACACTGCCACAGTCGAAATAGTGATGTTAAAGCTGAGGTTGGTAATCCTAAAGCCGGCATCATTTTGAGAATATATGACCGATAGATCCTAGTCTGATCCATCAGGCTTTTTGCTTAACCTACACTCCAAATCACATGAATGTGTGTATAGATATAGACGAGAGAAGCCAACTTTTCCATTTTCACTTGCTAAGTTATAGCTGTGATCTCTGCTTCACTGGTGTATTTCTCTCCAGCAGAAGACTCCAGTCTATCTGTGGGCCTCAAAAAAACATTTGTAGCAAAGCAAACTTTCCTCCTGTCCAGCAACAGTAGGCATGAGAGTCCAACACCAAGAGCAGAAAACATATCCGCTCCTGGCCCTGTCCTTGCTGAGTACAATGAAAGAAATTTGTCAGCTGTATCGTCAATACAGATTCCAAGAAAGGGAGGATGTGAAGCTCAATATGGGTAAAACAGCCTGTAGTCAATGAGATGGAAGAAGTTACCCTGGACAATAATTTGACTCACTGTTTGTATTCCAACGCCTTGCGATGGGAAATGTCTACTCTCCGCCGCTTCTCATTCCGTGACCTTAAAATCACTGTTTGTCAGCGTTAATCATCCTCTCACCCTCTCTCCAGTGCTCACATCCCTCTCCCTGGTCCCTTCGTTCACTGTCTCACCGCGTCTGCTTTCTCCCAGGCGACCCACCATCCCAAACAAAGGTAGAGCTCTTGAAATGGCTTTAGGAGGAAAAGTCTAAGAGAATGTAATGTATCTGTTTCTGTCCGGGCTGCCAGTGGGAACAAATATTGACTTATAATTCTTTTTTCTCTCTCTCTCCCCTCTCTGTCTGTTGTCCAACCTTTACTTCCATTACAGCTGTGAGGGAGAGTGGGAGGGAGAGTCGGTGTCACCGGGGAGACCGACATGAATGATATATTTCTCCTTCTCTTCTCCCGTTCCTGCCCTCTCCTCCTCGCTCCTCTCTGCGCGCTCTCGTCTTCGAGGGCTGCTCGCCCTTTTTGCCCGCGTCCTGTTGTGGATCTCTCCGGTGAGAAAGTGAAGCCCTTTCCAGCAAGGTAAATAACCATTAGCCGGTGAGTGAGTGGGAAAGAGGGAGGTGGCAGAAGAGGACGCAGAGAATGAAACCCGGGGAGCAACGGAAGACGGGGGAAGAGATGAATTTGTAGCCTTTTCAATATCCTTGAGCCCCCCCCCCCCCCTCCCGTTCCACCTTTTATTTTACCCAAGAGCCTGTTTGTCTTTGCCCTTTTTTTCTATTCACGACTTGTAATATAAGAACACAATGGCTGCTTCTCACAAGGTTGTAAGATTTCTCATTACATCAAGTCTGTGTTTATCTTGCCAGCACAGACACAGAGGGAAGGATGAGACAAAAAGACCGAGTGATGTGACGAGAAGGGAGAAGAAGTGTTTATCGTTTAAGCACAATATCCTGTCCCAGCCGGCGTTGTGTGTGTTTCTGTGGCTGTCAGTGATGAACAACATCCAAGGCCTATGGTCGGCTGCTACTCCGCTCTGCCTAGCGCACATTGGGTACATATTAGTGATCGCAGATGCTGCCGGTTGCCTTGGTTGCTTTAACTCAGTTTGCCCTCTGCCTTGCCGTCTGCCTGTCTTCCTCCTCGTCCCTGTGTTTCGCTTCCTCTCGTCTTCTTCTCTCTCCGCCATCCTTCTGCCCGTCCCAGGCGCCCCACTTCTCATCCTCCTCCATCTGCCACCCGCATCCCCTTCTGCTACCATCCCTCTAACTGGGTCCCTTTGTCTACAGCAGCCCTCTCTGCTGACAGACAACCCCCCCCACACCCCAAGTCTCTCCGGGTGTCCTCAGGAGACACTTGTGGACGAGGCAGGGGCTCTTATACTTGGAGGTTATGAAGGAGAAACAGTGAATCAAGTTCAAGGCTTTCCAAGTGCTTGCTCGGCAACCCAAGCACCCTTGCTCGCTTGTGGATTTCATGAATAATTGATTTAAATAATGGAAAATGTAATGAGAGAGATGTTTTAAAATTCAAATTCAAATCAAACAACTAGCCGTGGCGTTCGCCCGCTCCTCGACGAGCCGATCCCGCCGGTGATTGGCAAGAGGACGGGGCAAGTGTGACTACAGTGTTCAGTGAGGCATGGTGGGAGGAGATTAATCTCGGGATATTTAGGGGGAGTTGCAAACACACAGGTGAGCAGGTGTGCGCGCAGAACTTTCAAGCGGAGTCCGAAACAAGTCGGCCTCGCCACTTGCATCCACCATGCTTCATATTCCAGGAGTGAATTTAGTCCTCCTTTAGTTCTCCCATGATCGTGAGGCATGTGTTTACGCTCCGTGTGTCATGTGCGTGAGCATGTGAGGGAGAGTGTGTCTAAAAAATGCATTTGCATGTCTGCTCATACAGCGCCTCACTGGTTGTGACTGCATGTGCGAATGAGTGTACAGGTAGGTCTCTGTATCTGCTCTCATGCGCCCGGCTGCACCATGCGTGTCCATTAACGTCGCGCCCCAGTGGCGCCGAGTAAATGACGGGTCGGATCAGACGTCGGCACGGCACAGAGGAAGAGAGAATCCACGTCACAAAGTCGCACAATATGGAAAATGCATGTCACACATATACGTTCACTCAGTCCCCCTGCAGCGCCGTCCTTCACTCTACTGCACCGCTTCTTTCATTTATCAGCCCCCCCCACCCCCGCACACAGTAGTATACTTTTATACTACTTACTCTTTTTTACCCTCTCCTTCCCCCTTCCTCTGTCTTTCCTTGTTTCTTTCCCTCTCCATCACTCACTCCATCATTTCCCCTCCTCTCTGCATCACTCCCTGGCTCCACTCTCTCTCTCTCTCTCTCTCTCGCTCAGACATTATGGTCTCGCTCTCCGACACTGGCATGGCACAATGCAGGGATCATTAGTGACTTAATGGAGGTAGCCATTTTCTGCAGGGGGAAATAACAATGGCAATGAGCAGTATCCACCACTCCTCTGCCCTCCTCTTCCTCTTTTCCTCTGTCCTTCCCTCTTTTCCCTGTTTGGGGAGTCTTGTTGACTCTGCTTCCTCACCCTCTCTCCTCCTGCAGGGACAGTCACAATGAATGCTGTGTGTACCCAGTGTAAGAGTGGTCCTCCTGTCTCATTTCCACTGATATTGGACTGGGTATCGTGTTTGTGTGTGTGTGTGTGTGTGTGTGTGTGTGCCTGTTTTGAAATGGAAGCGACAATCACTGCCAAATAACTGCATAAGCGCACCGTGGTGTGACACATCGGCGTGAACAAACGCAAAAGGTATGCTTCCACCACCGCTCTCTCTTTCTCTCTCTCTCCTTCGTTCACACACACACACACACACACACACACACACACACACACACACACACACACACACACACACACACACACACACACACACACACACACACACACACACACACACACACACACACACACACACACACACACACACACACACACACTATTTTCGGGCCGCATTTCTTCATCTGAGGAACTCTGACAGTTTATTTTGGGTGGTACTGTGGTATTGTTGCATAGAGAGGGGGAGAAAGATGGTTCTCAGTGACACATAGCTGAGGCCGTATGGGAAAGAACAGGAAAATGTAATAAAACCCTGCATGAGTATATGCACACATGCACACTACTTGCAGATAGACACGCACACACACACGGACACACACTGGTACCAAAGTGCTGGTACCAACTGGCTGCGGGGCCAACAGGGGAGTTAATCAAAGGGTCATTTAATAAAGCCCATAAAATTATGGAGATTTAGAGTCAAACAAAACAAGGACATTGAGGATATTAGTGCATGTAGAACTTAAGGAGACTTTGAGGGGACATATAATGATATACTGATAATGGGGAGGATTCATTTTCTCAGAATAAATGTGGCCACATGCTGAGCAGGACAGTAGCACTGTTAAATTTCAGCCCAGGGATCTCCGGTCCGGGCAATGAACCTGCTGCTTACAAGCCTTAACAATATGTGAAACAATATCTAATATAACAGATACGTGTAATTACTATTGCTTTGGCAATGTTGCAGCATTTTTTTTGTAAGAGTCACCCAAATTCCAACACAACTCGGTTGTTGCTAATCCAGATCCATTTTGAGTTCTAAACATGATACATTTTCGAGATTTTGTACTGTTGTCATCCGGTGATTGAGTGGATTAAATTAGTAAATAATATAAAATAAAAAAATGTAACTTGAAATACAGTGATGTATAATCTGCAACATCCTAATTTGTTGTACTTATTTCCTTTTAGGTAATGTTGTCTTCTTTTTTGTCCCGTTGGTTTTTATCTGTAAATACTGCCTCTGTGAAGCTGTCTTCTTATCGCTTTTATTTATCGTTTTTATTGAGTTATTGTTGAGAATTATAATATACATTTTCATAAAAACTACACAGCACAATATTGCACATAAAAAACTTCTCTTTAAAAGTTTGATCAAACTATAAGTCGACCTAAACAAACCAAAAGCAATTATAAGGACCATACATATACATAGACTGCGTACTTCAAATACAGAACACACCCTCGCCCATATACCAATCCCTCCACTAATTGTGCCCAATGATTTATACTGGGCACCCACTCCCAAATAGTTAACATTAAATTTTCATTGTATAGATTTGGCTCATTAATATAAATGAAGCCTGCTGTGTGTTTGCAGCAGTCCATCTGTGAGAGGATGCACAGTAAAGTGTTTTATCACACACACAAACAATATTCTTGCCTGCATTATGCAGATTTACAGACCAGGTTTGTGCGCACGTACACATCCATATGTAGACACACACACACACACACACACACACACACACACACACACACACACACACACACACACACACACACACACACACACACACACACACACACACACACACACACACACACACACACACACACACACACACACAGAGAGAGAAGAACGGTGTGTTTGGCCTGACAAACTGCAACTGCCCAACTCATATCCCTTTATTTACCGGGAGATGTTCCCTGTTTCTCTCTCTACCTTCCTCTCTTCATCCCCTCTTTTCTTCCCTTCCCTTAACATGCATCTACCCCGCAGTTACCTCCTTCCCTTCCACAGCAGCAGAAAGACTCAAAGGACAAAGTAAAAGGCTGAAAAAGAAGAAAAGAAAAAGAGAGACTGCACATGTTAAAAGGAGGGGGTCCCCCAGTGGGTGGGGCTCTTTCTCTCCCTCTTTCCTTCTCTCCAACAAAAGACCAGTGGGCATTCATCTCAGGCCTATCTGTTGACACAGAGCCACAGAATGAGCCGCCAGCTGGCTGGATCAACACGGATGAAAAATAGCAGAGTCAGAGCAACAACAACAACAAACCACCGCCACAGCAGTGACAACTATGACAACAGTTGCTCCAATGAGAACAACAAACACAAACAACCAAGACATCTGCACGAAAAGAAAAGGCCGAGACCACCAGCGGCCGCATGCAACACCAAGGGCGACAACCCCCGCAACCACAGCATCCATCCAGAACCAGAAGCCACAAACACTTCCCAGTAATAACCACCTATACCACAGTGATACCGGCCGGAGAGATACATACGAAAAATATACGCAAACCACGGGAACAACAGCATGCAGCAAAGAAAAATATCCCCAACCTTCACCACCACCTCCAGCAATTGCAGTGCCTGCTACCACTGTTATTATTTTTGCTACCACTCTGGGTTTTTACGTCAGTTTGTTATTTCTTCGCACTTTTCCATTCTACTCCTCCATTTCTCTCCCTCTCCCTCTCTCATTCATCTCCCAGCTGCAGCGGTGTGAACCTCTGAAAAACCCCAAATCCGAAATCTGTGCGACGGGGCAAACAGCACCCCGTCATTTCTCTGCCGCACCCGCTCATCTTGCTTCCCCATCTCGCCTCTTTGCTCCTCTCCTCGCAGCCATCAACCACAGCAATCAGCCGGGATCTTCACGGGGAGCTGAGAGGGAGGGTGCAGAGAGCATGCAGAGGAGGGGAGAGGGAGGGAGATTAAGGGAGTAGATGGAAGAGGGCAGCTGTTTGACATTTTGAGCCTAGGACTAACTGGACTTTCCAGGTACCGATGGCCGGCATTGATTTGATTTAGGCTCATTTCCTGGTCAAGCTGGTGTTTTTAGCCAAGGATGTTGTGTCACCCCTGTCCATAGGTCTGGTGGTTGGTTTGATCGTTTTATTGGCGGATCACTTTCTTTTTGGACAAATCAGTGATCCCACAGAGAATAAATCATCATGAATTTAAATACTAAGGTTTATTTAGGGGACTGATTTCTATTATAGTTAGCAATTTGATGCAGATCCAAATAAAAACCCATGCATTTATTTAGTTGGTTTAACTATTAGGCTTGAATTTATTAAAGGGGACTGTTGGGCCTTGGCGCAGGCATGCACTCTACTGAGTTACATTATAGCAAATGTATTAATTAGTAATGATGTAAAAATATTATTATACCCAGTTACCCAGTTCATTTTCCTTACTGGTTGGTCAAAACGCCACAGTTGAATAAAGTGAGACTTCCTGGTCAAAGCCTGTGTTTGTCCTTAAGCTCAGGTTAGTTTTAAGCTACATAATGTATTTACAGGTTTAACTGTCAAGAAATTTTGTGATACTTTATCAATATCTATATTTTATTTGGAAGTGAGAACGCTGTCCATTCATAACACTTAAGGTAAAAGCTCAATATACTGATTCTTTAAAAATACAAAAGGTCTTTTGATATCTTGTATTTTTATTGTGTTAACTTCCAAACATCAATAATTACCAAAATGCCACTTTTCAAAATGCACTGTAAAAAAAAGAAGCAATTTTTTCTCTGTTTTGATTCATTCATTTTTAGCCACATGTGGGCAGCTAAAGGTAAAAAAAAAAAAGCAATCCCCTTAAGACAGGAGTTTCCCTTTGCAGTCTAGCAGCTCCAAGCTATGAGTGGAGACAGAGGAGGAGAGTGAGCGATGATGGAGCGAGTACGATGGAGCGGAGGAGTGAGGAGGTGCAGAGGGGAAAGGAGAGGGAGGACCGCGATAAGGCGGCAGAGGGTCTGCGCGGCGAGAAGTGACGGGAGCTGATCTCTATTGATCACCGCAGACAGCTTCATTATCAGCACTTACTGGACATGCGCTGAATTCACAACCGCTTCCGTCTGTGTGTGGGCGGCTGCGGCCGGAGATTGTGTGTTGCGCCGTATCGAGCACATTGCTTTTCCAAACGTTGTCCAGGAGGGATTTTCAAATTGACTATCCATCTGGTTATTTGGGGTTTGCTTGCCTTCAAAATCCACTCTCCGGACAGGAGAGTTTATTCTAATATAAAACTATTGAATGAAGTCCTAACCTTGTTTATTTATCTGTCCTTAAAAGGTTCAGTGTTTAGAATTCAGTAGTGTCTAAATTGCATGTTGCAGCAATACCCCTCACCTCATCCTCCCCATCCAAACATGAAAGAGAGCCTGTGGTAGCCTTCAGTTCTCATAAAAACTCAAAAGTAGTTTGGTTATCCAGTTTAGACGAATGTAAAAAACATGGTGGCCTCAATACAGAGGACCCACTCCTGATGTAATCATAACATTTATTTAATCATAAAAAGGGCTCATTCTAGGTTAAAGAAAACAATTCATTCAATTTAGATGAAACACACCTAGGAAACCATCACTAGGATTATTTTCTATTCAATTTCTGCCAATAGATCCCTTTCACCTAGATCTTACTCACTGGACCTTAAAGTTCATATGTACTTGTGTTCTCTGTAGATACACAACAGATACCGTGAGCCCTTTCACTGGCAGCGCATTCATGAATTAATGACAACGGCTGTTAAAATCATCTCTCGGGGAGCACGATGAGGTATTGAGCGATCAAGAAGGACCATGAGAAAATAAAAGGAGGAAGGGAAAAAAAGAACGAGAAAACTAAATGGTCTTTTGTGAGCAGTAGCAACAAGGCCTCTCTCCCTGGATAGAGAGCAGAAATACTCCGGCAAATACTAAGGCCACATATTTGTCTTTCTGTAGGCTTAATATATTCCTGGTTTCTTAGCCCACATATGACGGTAGAATACTTCTTACACATCTGGACAATTTCTGGTGCAATGGGCTGTGCGATCTGATGATACATATAATTAAGCTATGTCATTTACAATTTTTTCCGCCATTTTGCAAACAGGTAATTGACACAAATAGAGTGATTCTGAATACGTGAAGAAGACGACATGTTTTCTGTTTACAGCACATGGACACCAGCGTCGGCTCTTATCACCGCACACGCAGATTCCTAAGCCACTCGCTTGAGGTGAACCCTGCGGAGGATCTCCTGCTGTTTTCTCACGTCGGCTCCTCCGAGGTCCCTCTGGACTAAACACCAAAGAGCCAGGCGGACACTCCGGAAGCTCTCTCTCGGACATTTGGTCTTCACACATACACCTCCTCCAGAACCTTAGTTCAGTCCATGGTCCGGACTTTCAGGTGTGAAAACTCTTTTCAGGTGGCTTGACCTCAAAGGCCTCCCTGATCGTGAAGCTTGTTCTTAACCGATCCATCACCCACAGCTGTTTCCAGAATATCAAATACTTGTACTTGTAATTAAGTACTGGTGCACCGATGTATCAATACAGGTCAATCTGAGGAGGGCGTTTTTGTGGTATTTTGACCAAAATCTGTTACAGACATTGCATTAAGACCCCAAGGAACCTATCTTGTGGCACTTGTGGTAAAATGGGCACAATATGTCTCCGTTAAATAAAGTTTAGTTAACCCAAAGATTGTTTCATAAATATAATTCTTAAAAGATAAGAGTTATAAAGGGCTGAAATAATTTAAAATAGTGCTTTTTAAACAATGATTTAATTTTTTTCCTGGCACAAAAGGATGAATGAATAACAACAAAAACTAAATAAACAAACATCGGTATCGGCTTTCGGCTAGATTGTTGTTTCAAACATCGGTGTCGGTATCGGCCAAGAATTTCCATATCGGGGCATCCCTATAATTAAGTATTTCTACGCAGAGGTCTGAGTACTTCTGTCTCAATAAAAGGATCTGAACACCACTTCTGCTACTCGTGACACTAACTGTGTGTCATCAAGGTTCTCGGGAGACAACAGGTGCACTAACCATTATGCTCAAAATAACCTTCAGAACCAGTTGAGCTCAGAGGAGTGAAACGTGCCTCGGTGAAGGCAACACGCAGTGAATTAGCACTGTCCCTATTTTTACGGCCTTTTCTCCTGGTTTCCTGTAAAGCAACCGAAATCATTGTCCACTCCACAGCCAACCATTATGTCACTGAGTGCACCATCCGAATGCATTGAATAGGCAATGGGATACAGCGGCAGATTAAATGGCGGAGGGAAGGGAATCAGGGTATAATGCATGTTCTCTTCAAATCTTCTTTCTCTCCCCCTCCTTCCTCCCCTCACCCCCGCCGCTTCATATCTTCCTTTCATTACCTGGAGAGGCAGCGGCGGAGGGGAGGAGGGAGGGAGGGGTTGAGATTGAAGGTAGTTAGTGGTTGCAAGAGTTAGAGGTGGGTGTGTGTGTGCGTGTGGTGTGTGTGTGTGTGTAATCGGGGTTGGGGTTGGGGGGGGGTTGGCGAGAAGAGAATTGGAGAAAGAATGAGCGAAGGTTGGCGGCGAGGCGTTGCCTTGGCAACGGGGAGCGAGGTCCTCGTTAGCCCAGCAGGTGCTAATGGAGATAACGAGGGGGTGTTGAGGGGGAGCAGGGGTTGGGGGGGGGGGGAGTGGGGGACGGAGACAAGACCACTTTAACTCTCCCAGCATCCTTTGCTCCTGTGCTCCTCGCGTCTGCTCCTCTTCCTTCTCCACTTTAGACTTCTTCTCCTTCCCCCTTTCTCCTCCTCTTCCCCCCCCTCCCTCTGTCCTTCTCAAGTCTCTCCCCCCCCCCCACCCCAACTTCTTCTTGTTCTTCTCCTCCTATTTATGTCTGCAGCTTTTCTACTTTAACCATCACTTTCCATCTCAGCTGCACCGGTTGCACTCATTTCAACAACTACCGGCCTCATTTCTCTCTCTCTCTCTCTCTCTCTCTCTTTCTCTCCCTCTCTCCATTTCCACTTTTCTTCCTCAGCCCGTTTTTTGCCTCCGTCCTCTTTTCCACCCCTCCATCCTTATAGCACTTCAAGATGGATGGAAAATAAAGTCCTCCAGTGGCTCTCTACATGAAGAAAAAAAGGAGGCAGAGACACAAGGGAATGAAAGCTGAGGGGATGACGAGGGCAAAGGAGAGAAGGGGGAAGAGCGAGATAGAAAAGAGAGACATGAGGAGGACATTCAAATCAATACTTGTGTTTGTCAGGTTGTATTTTTCTGCAGCCTTGTGTTTAGTCCCTCCCCCCCTCCCCTCACCCTACTACTACTCTTTCCCTGTACCTCTCCTGCTCAACACACACACACACTCTTGCTCTGGCCGTGAACCCGGCAGTCGCCGCCATTTCAGGCGGTTCTCTCCTGCTCAAAGCTCTTTCTCCTTCAGCTGCCTTGGCCATTTTGCCTCTTCACGAGGCATTCAGCGAGAAGGACAGATCGTACACTGTTCATTTCATACACTTCGAGTACACACAACCTGATGCTAATTAAAATACAAGTGCCCAAGGCCCGGCCACTTATCAGCACAAAGAAAACACAGGGACTCTGCTCCGCCACTCCACAGACATGTTCCAACGTGAGCTCCTCGGCTATAAATATGATCACAATGTAAATCTTGTGGTGCCGTGTAGCCAGATAGAATATATTTTTTTAATCACAGCTTTTTCTTCGAGGTCACATTTTTTGGTCAGAGACAAATCCATAAACCACAGCCTCATTTATGTGTCACCAGTGAATCATCAGGCCTCGTGCTACACGCTAAAACTTAAGCAGAAATTGTTGTAACGTAGCAGGCCGGTAAAAAGTAAGAAGAGTGACCTTTGAGTAATTTACTGTATCTGATGTAGACTGCATAAACAGAACAGACAGGATAGCTTAAGGTACACCTGCACCTTTACCAATATGTAAATATGCCTCTGGCTCTATTTCCCCTAATGCAAATCACAGAAGCACACGCTCCCCATGTAAACATATAGATACAGCCTCAGTACCCCACAGAGCATCCCCACACGCCACACACACTCAGCTCCCAGTATGAACTTACCTGTGGAGTTTTTCAAAAACTAAGAAAACTCAAATTTTCACGTCTTCGCTGGCAATTCACGGCCATGAAATGAAAATCTCATGGATCATGACAGCTGACGCACCGCCAGTCCCCTGCAGCCTCATGGTTCTGGTGAAAGGTGGCCATCACAGAGGGAAGCGATGTTTCTATGTGTCGGGGGTCGTGTGGCTGACCCCCGGAGCCGTTTGTCTTCAGAGCTGAGAGCGGTGTGTCCATCAGTGGAATGTCTGATCGCAGGTTTCACAGCTTCCTACAGGTTTTACATCAGCCCGCTCCAAATTTCCATTACAGGTATGTTGACAGGCCGCGTGTTAAGATGTAGTTAAAATGTTCAGCGAGCCATTAAAAGGAAGTAAGGAAATGATTGCTACCACAAACTGGCAGCTGGCTTATTTGGTTTGACATTTTGAAATAGATTTTTTTTTCTTTTTCGGTTGCTTCCAGAACATCACAACTCTGCGAAGGATTGAGACAAAGAAACTGCTCTAAGACTTTCAATGAAGTCCGGACATTTTCCTGAAATCATCTGGAGGGGCTTTCTTGCCGGCCCCCATATCAAATTTCCGAAAAATGTGAGACAGCAGGAAAATCTCTTAGGTTTTATAGATATAGAAGACGCCATTGAAGATGTAAACTCGGAAAGATGAGGATAATCGAGAGCAGCAGCACAATTTGTACATAGTGTTCTGCTTCCTGCATTTTCAGCCCCTCGCCTGAAATTTCCAGATATTTTCTTAATATGCGAAAGGCAAACTCCTTAAGGTGTCCACACCCAATTGTTCAGACGTACAAAGAACATGTCAAACAATTCATTTTTTCTTCTCTTTTCTTTCTTTAAAGTCCCAGCTTTGGTTGAAAGTTAGGCTGTTTGACTGCCAATATGAAAAAAGAGACAGGGAAGCAGGGCATGCACTTCAAGCAGGTATTCATGATTAATATCACAACTGGCAATATACGACTGGGTATTGGTAGAGTCTGGCTGAGTACCCTTGTTGCATTCCCTCTCTCCCTTATAGTCTGTGTAGATCTACTGTAATATATCCATCACTGTGTGGGACCAGTGTAAAATGAGAAGCAGCACATGGATGTCGTGCAGAACTGTCAACGGCTGTGGGGGGGTTGCATTTGTCTTGGTTGACCGTTCAGCAAGTCAAAACAGAGCCACCATCTTTTGCGTTTTTTTGCATACAGTGGTTTGTATGTAAATGTAAATGTAGGAGGAGTCTATCTATCACCGAGGAGTCTTTCCTGCATTGTTAACCGAAGAAGAAGTGAGCAGCAGCTGGGTTTACCTGCAGATACGCTTTATAAAATTCAAACTACATCATTCAGAATTGTGGAATGTCTTCCAGCCCCATTAATATTTGATCAGCCGCGCCTCTACCTCACCCACCCACCCACCTGTAGGCTTTGATGGAGGGAATTTGATTATTGTTGAACCCCATTCAGGCTCTGTGCAGACTCAAGATGGTGATGATGGCAAACACAAAACCATGAAACCTTCCCATACAGTTGATTGAATCATCATTACAGCCAATCCCCGCACTTTTCAGATGATGATCATGATGTGATCCAGGATAAAAATTCCCAAACTTCAAATCTTCCCACTAAATGTGAATGTGTACTTTGCTTCTGTAAACGCTCTGAGATCTACTTCATGCTTAAACTCTTGGGAAATTGTATGCATTCATACGACCGCATAGCAGATCATCACCAAATGGCATATTATGCATATATATTGTCTATGCATGCAAGATAGATAACACACACAAGAAAATGCAGTGATGCACAAACCCACAAGGACACTGAGCATGACACACACACACACACACGTATGCAGCGAATACTGAATAAAAAAAACACTGAAGCAGAGGACTGACTCAAGGACTATCTCTCTGCGTTGTCTATCTTTCTCTGTTTCCCTCCATCCCTCAGCCTTCACGAAAAAATAAACCAGGTGTGCTTCTGATGTTCCCTCCTTCCTCTCCCTGTCACCTCAGGGATGGTGGAATAAGTGAGGGAGAGTGGGGGGAGGACGGGAGAGGGGCGAGAGAAAAGAAATTCCCAGAGAAGTCAGGAGTACAAACATTCCTGGGGTGTGAATTGTAACGACGCCTCCCTCTTCATCCCGCTCTAGTAGAATCAGGTCCAAAATGCCTGGGGGCAGATATGACCCTGAAACTCTCACACACACACACACACACACACACTAACTAACACACTCACACACTTACATAAAGAGCAAGAGTCTCATGAAACAGCTGGATAAAGACATCATCTGTCACGGTTGTCAGCTGACGCCCCTTGATACACCAAAATGCACATGTACACCAGCGCGTGCGCAGGCATCCCCAAATGCACGCTATCTAAAAGGTATGTGTGTGTGTGTGTGTGTGTGTGTGTGTGTGTGTGTAGGGTGTGAGAGTGAGAGAGTGAGAGAGAGAGATAGTTGAAAGCCACCCTCCCACCTCCAGTAAATCACATGGACAAACAAACATTCGTCCTTCGCTCTCATCTCTCTATAATGGTAGGATAGAGACATCATCTGTCACACTCAGCTGTCAACTGTCCAAACACTGCCGCCCACCTGTCCACACACACATTCTTACTCACACACAAAGACACGCGTACGCACACACACACTTCATACCATTTCTTTCTGTAAACACTCCAATTACCTGAGAGCAGCATGGGGTCTGGGGGAAATTGCTGCTTCATTATCATAGCAGTCATTATGTGAACCCACAAGTCAGGGCCACACACACATTTGTAATGCAAAGATCACAATATAGGGCAGTCAGCACTTCCATAGGGGAATGGAGGAGGTCACGACAACTAAACACATGCACTCAGTATGTTACGAAAGCACAAGTGCTTATGACAATATGTATTGTATTTTACCTCTGTGCGAATAAGTATGTGACAGTGTGTATGTGTGTGTGTCTTTATGGTTATGAGACCAATTCTGGTCACGCTGCTTTAAAGGGCTTTTCAGGGTTGAGACTTGGGTTTTCTGGTTTTAGATTTAGGTTAGGGTTAGGCATTAGGTACTTAGTTGCGAGTATTAAGTTAAGGTAAGAAACTTTAGATTGTGTGTGTGTGTGTGTGTGTGTGTGTGTGTGTGTGTGTGTTTTGCACATACTTGCAGACATGTTAGACAAGCTGGTGCCATTTTTAACGAGAACTATTTCAGAGCAACACAGTCAGGGCCCTTCCCTGTAATGTATTGTCCAATATTCGGTAACTATGTTAAAGCGCAGCTCGGGAGCGGCTCAGCTATTACCGCTAAGTGGCTAAGTGCTTCCTAATACACCTCATCCTGTGTGCTGGTTGTTTACAAAGAAAAAACGAAGTAAGTAAAAGAAAGTGACTTCAGAAAGGACCGGTGATATCCTGTGTCTAAACAGACCGAGCATACTTCTTTCAAGCTCTTAGAACTGAGTACTGCTCGGTGTTCATACTCTACTCTACCGAGGAGCATCTTTTCAGCTTGTATAAATATGAGTTCAGACACTGAGGTGGAAAACAAACTCAGATCCACTAAGCTCCAGCGCTAATAATCACCTGCGACTCAGTGTTAACTAGAGTTACAGCTCTGTTGTTGTACGCCTCCGCCAACCAGTGCAGCTTCAGGGTAAATATTTCAACTCCCTCGAGGCATTCTTGAGTTATCGCATTCATGGGAATGAGAAGGAGGGCAGGCAGCAGCTCCTTTGTGTTGAGCCGATGCAGAGCGTTGCATTCAGGGTTCAAGTCGACAAAATCAGTATGTGACATGATCCGTCAGTCACTGATTAACTTGTTGTGTGTGCTCTTTGCAAGCTTATGAAAGAGGAACCAAAACTCTGTACTAACACTGTTCAAGACTGTTCATAAAAATGGAGACTGACCCGTTCAATTCCCTCTGAAGCGTTGGAGCATTGGAAGCACGTGGACCTTCTTCAACCATCTTCTTCTTGATAGAGCACCTTTGAAATAAGGGGAAGAAGAAATGATTATAAAGCAATGCCTGTTTTTTTTAAATGAGTAGTTCACAGCGGTTCATTGAGCCATAAAGATGGACGACATGATGGGTCACCAAAAGAGAGGCCAGAATGTGCTGATTGCCCCCTGGTGGCTGGCTGCATTATAGGTCACAAACCTCACCGATCCATGTTAGTGGATGGGAAAAGTTTTTTCTCCAGTATGGTTTCTGTCATTTAAGGGTAGTTATAATCACACTGATAAGCAGTATGTTCAAGTGCTCATTTTACAGGTACATTTGAATTCAATTATTTATTTGATGATAGGGTGAACAGAATGAGGTGTGTGACATGACAGTCTGTATCTTGTATTTATTGAATAAACCGTTTATATAATCAATATGTGATTGAAGTCAATAAGAGTATCAGGTAGGACATTATCTTGGTTTATACCCAATACTAAAAAAGACTATCATGATCGGATGCTGAAAACGCAAGAAAGTGTAAGTGTTCAAAAGACTGGTCAATGAATTTGAAAACAGAGCATCACATAGAAGACTGTTCCAAATCAAAGTGTGGAAACATAGCTCCAGTTTCAAAACGTGCACAGACTAATTTTTCATTTCACTATTACCTATATTGCATATGGAAAGCACAGTCTTGTGTCTAGTGCCACAGGACTACTTTGGTTTAATCCTGGTGTGATCATGCCTGTGGTAAATCTCAGGCACCTTCAAAGTTGGAAACATTTTGGTCAAACTCCTAATATTTTGTCAACTTCAATTCATATAAATGGGAAGTTCCGGTACAACAGCACCACAAATTACAGCCTCCAACATGACTCAATATAAACAAAAGGTATCATCCTCCTGAGGAGATGATATTTTATGATACTGCATTCAATTTATAACATGCCTTAATAATAATAACAATAATAATAATAATAGTAATAAAAGTACCACTTATCTTTTGAGGGTTGTGGGGGCTGGAGCCATTATTACGGTTATAATTGTTGTTGTTATTATTAGCATCATTATTAAATGGCAGAAATGTGGTTATGAGATGATATTGAATGAATGTCAAGCAGAAACAATTCAATCTGGGATCTAGATGAAAAATCATCTTTACTGGTACATGGCTCCTTGTACCCCTTAATAAGAGAGGTTGGTCTGTACTTTTTCCTACTGAGGGGACCATGTGCTCCGTGGGGGGGTGAAAAGGTGAGCATCAAACCCTGTCAGGTCCCTCTCTGTATTTTCCAGCAGCCCCCACATTGACACCGTCGTCATTAAAACTTGGCCACCTGCGCCTGGTCAGTGCCGGTTCAACAGAGGACAGTTTCCCAGAGACTCGGCCCCCCCGGACTGCGATTGGCTACAAAAGAACTCCTGTGTTCCCCCCCGACAATGACTTTTCGGTTGTGCTGGCGCAGCTCTGAGATGATGTGAAATTGAGTGTAGAGAGCGCTATGGCTCAGCGAGATCTACTTCTGAGCAGCGTTTAGCCCTCTCTGACGGTGTTGGCTCTTTCATTCAGTCTACGGATTTAGCAGCCCAGACACACATTCAATAACATCCTGATCACCGTCCAACCCTAATATGGCCTCCATAAAATGCTCCGCTGCCAGCCCAGCTCATAACGTTCCACATCGCCACTGGGAGGGGCGAGGAACGCAGGGATCACATATTTTCATAGTCCCCTGACCTTGACGATTGAAAGTTATTTGTTTTAGAATAATTCTCAAGTGTATTAACAGGCCCAGTGTTTCAGGAGGCGGCCGGTATAAACACAAGCTGTGTTTAAGTTTGAATTGGGTCTGAGCATTCCTGAATGACAGCGAAAAGGTAAATAGCGTGGTCAAGGCTGCTGGCAAGCGAGACAGTAGAAGAGAATATTGAATCTGCCCAAATATGGAAACAGCCATAAAACAATCACATCAACAGCAGGACTCTTTCAGGACAAGCGTTTTTTGTGGGCGTCCAAGTGAGGGGATTGAAATGGCACACACGCTTGCACTCGCGCACACACTCATTTGCACAGGCACACACACACACACACGGTGTTGGACAGTATCTCCATTTAAACAGGGGAGTAGAGGGAGAAAGCACATAATGGCAAAACAAAAAGCACCAGAGAGACAATTAGCTCCTGCACATAAAGCCACAATGAAGTGTGTGGGAGTGTGTGTTTGAGAGAAAGAGAGAGCGTGTGGGATTTTCTATGTTTATGGGATAGCTTGTATGAATGTGCATGCATGTGCCAAACTCAAATGTGTGCGTTTGTACGTGTCAGACGGTGCATGCATTGCCGCCGGCTGGATGTGTGCACGCCAGTCTACTTGTTTGCTCACCAGTCAAACACAAGCCACTTGTGCGTGCACGGTGGCCGTCACTCTTCTGTCCACCCACCCACAAACACACACACACAAAGACAAAGACGCACACAGGTTGGCATCTGGGTTGGCATTTGCCTTGGCAGCATGGTACCTGTTTCTGGTATCCACACAGAGAGGGAGTAAGCGGTAACCCAGGCCCAGCCCTTGGTGAGTGTGTGTGCATAGTGTGTATCATCAAGACACACAGTCATCATCCTCAGTGGGTTGCGTAATAGCGCGCATCAGCATCGCTTTCTCTGGCGCGACGTGCCACAGCGACAGACAGAGTGCGAGCGCTCAAGTCCTGGAGAGGTGCACCTGGCCGGGACCGAGCATGTTTGTGCGTCTGCATAGTTGTGGTGTGTGCGTATGTCTCCTCTCTCTGTGATTGGGTGTGTAGCAATGTGGCACACAAGCGTAAGTCTGGAACCCTTCCAGGTGTGTATAATGTTCTCCAGCTCAGACTGTGTGTGATATCACACACACAGACCCACACAACAGCCGCCGTTACACAGGTGTTGTGGTGCTGATAGGCTTTTGTGTTCTCGCACAAGGACAGATTTATACAAGTTACATATCTTTCACACCTTAAACCACTGGCGATGAGATCTGTCTGTGTTTGTGTGATTGTGGGCGGGAGACTCAGGTGTGGATTAGCAGGCTGGGGCTCAGGGAGCGAGCTCAGCCACTCCTGGGGGGCTGGGGTGGGGTGAGGGGGTTAATTAACAATGGATGCCCAAGTACACACCAGCACACACACACACCACTGATTCATGGCAGCAGACCAGTGTGTGGGTTCATCCCCACCGGAAAATAGGTGCAGGGCATGTGTGAATGTGAAGGTGTGTGATGGGTTGGTACAGATATAGAAAGTAAATTGGAGCCAGACAGACAGGGGGGGGGGGGGGGGGGGGTAAGACGACAACCGGGGGAGACAGATGAGCAGACAGACAGAAAGCGAAAGGTCAATAAACAGAGAGTAAGAATGGCAGGATGCAAACAGACGGAGACAAATGGGGAGAGGAGCAAATACATCTAACCACACTAGAAAGAAAAAAGAGATGGGAACTAGAGGGTTTAAGATTTCACGAGCACACAACGCCAAAGACGTAACAACAAAGCGAGCTTCACTCTGCTGAGCTCCGACTCCTTATCGGTTCCCCTGATATGAGTCACTCTTTTCTATGGTATCTTTATCACCAGCTGATGCACAATTTCCATTATTGATTACACATTTGTATTGACGAGAACAACATTGTCTAGTCAGATTCATTTTTATAGCCCAGCATCTCGACTGGCTTCACAGACCCAGCACCGGCACATTTCTTGAAAGCCTTTCCACAACAGCAGTTATTTGTGTGACGCAGGTCAACTGAATGAGCGTTTAACCCATTTGCATGCGTCCGCTGTCAGAGTTACTCTTTTGTTTCCGGCCCTCAGACTCCGATCTTTCAATTTGCTTCTCAAGATGATTCAACAAAAGAAGCGCTGAGGAACAAAACAGGAGCGAATATTGGATCTCCATTCTTCCTTTATCTATTTCATCCAATTTGATAAGTCCTTTTTCTCCAGGAAAACTGCACAAAATGAGTACGAAGTTATTTAATAAAAATCCTTTTAAGAAAAACTTTACTTCTTCAAACACAGCAAAGATCACGTAGTGGTGTAGACTGTTGGACACATCAACTGATCCAGAGGATGACAGCATACTGGGCTGCACATGCAACTTAAATCCCAGAATAACACAATTAAACAACTAAGTAGCTCTAAATCTCTGGATTAAGGGAGTTGGTTAAACAATTTCTAAATGTCAATATCCTAACACAAAGTTTGAATCCCAAGTTTAACCCAAGTTGTGTAAGCAGTGCTGATTTAATATTGGCTGCTTTGGTATTGGCTATTAAACACAGCAGTTGAACCCTGCTCTCTTGCTTTTTTCATATTCAATCATTAATGGGGAACTATCGATTCCTCTCCGTCCAGTGACGCCAGACTAACAGCCTGTGTCTGTAAAGGTCAGCAAAAGTAATAAATTGATGAAGGCTCATTACCAGTCGAGACAGTGGGCTGGAGTGGCAGACAGACCCACTGCATAACCAGGGAGGCCACACAGTAGGAATATGGGTGGTGGTGGACAAACTATATTGAGGTCATGGCGACAAAATGGAGGTGATTCGGGCATACCATCTCATATAGGAGAGCAGAGATAGAGGGAGAGAGCAGGGCAAGGCAGATAGCAGACAGTCAGTGGGGAAATTACTGGGGGGGGGGGGGGGGGTGAGCAAGAGATGCCGGCCGGCACTGAGAGAGCGGTAAAATGTCAACTCAACACACACATTATAAAGCACATAGATATAGGGAGGGGCGGAGGGCTGGTGGAGAAGAGAGACCCAGAGCTGTGGGGAATGAGAAAGTGTATCTCGTCTGTGTGTGTGTCTGTGTGTGTGCGTGTGTCTGCTGGTGCATATGCAAATGTTGGTGGGAAAAGCGGTGTCTGTGATTGCACTGGGTGTATTGTGTGTAGGGAGAAACAGCACGGAGGCAGCCAAGCACAGAGACAAGGTAGGAAGTGATTTGATAGTGCCGATCAATGCAGGAAAAGTCTCCAGATGGATTAAAGCCTTAATATCATTCTAATGGATATGAGCAAACACAAACACACCAACACTATCTCTTAGGGAGAGATGGGGCAAGCTTACAAGGTATGTGTACACAAATGCACATACATACTGTGGCTGAGACATCACACACAATCAAATTAAAGGAAAAGTGACAACACAACTACAAAGGACTCACACCAGAAATATAAGGAAGTGGGCGACCATGGATTTTGATTAGGAAACGAGCAAACCCCAAAATGCGTTTTTACTTAACCCTTTTTGGGCACTACCGTAACAACTCAAATAGACAAGCATCGCATTTCAGGCAGTGGCTGACTTGACAGGGTTTTCACAGAGACAGGCTTGGCCACAGTAAGTGACTCTGCTTGTTTTATTCATACGTAAACTGATACAGAAAAAAATGCATAAAAGAGGTGGTCTCTGTCTATAAAGACATTCATTCAGCGCACTTGAACTTGTGTCAAGTCCTGCACCTGAAGACTACTCATCACCAAATGGAAAATATGCTGACGTCAGACCAACACCTGTCTACAAACTAATAAACGTCAAGTATGGAAAGACACAGTGCAAGGAGGTGATGGCGACAGGATGTATGTCTGTCAAAAAAAATCATTTCACAAAAACATGAACTTTCAGGTGTCAAAACGCTTTAAGAAGATCAGGGGGGCACGTGGGCTCATCATTAAATATTGATGCACTTGTTTGTTAACAGATCTGCATCAACACATGTGCAAACACACAAACAGACCGTAGGCATCCTTGTTAAAGTAAGAGCTATACATAGATGCGCTCTATTCAAGTAGTGGGGGGGGTGCCGAATGTGAAACGTCAGTCAAGACATACTGTATAAAAAACACGCACAGATTATGTGCACACACACACACAAAGGGAACCACCAGGCGCGGCAAATGACAACATCAAGAGCGTCCAATTACCACAACGACTGATCTGACTACCATTCTGCCTGCCTCTGTCAAATGCACTGTCACACAGCCCCCTCCCCCAACTTCGAACACACACACACACACACAAAACACAAATGCACATGCAGTCGAAGATGCAGAATGCATAATGAAAAAGACAATGTAGAGATACACCCATATATCTCTCCAGATTTTGCTTTTCCTGACACACACACACACACACACACACACACACACACACACACACACACACACACACACACACACACACACACACACACACACACACACACACACACACACACACACACACACACACACACACACACACACACACACACACACACACACACACACACACACAAACAGAGAGAGAGAGAGAGAGGAAACCCTTCTCCCTCTCTCCGCCCACCACGGCAGCCCTGGCATGCTGTAGAGAGAGGCAGGAGGCCACATTTAGAAAACAGAAGGGGGCTGTTGCTGTGCTTCGATGGAGAGCTCACACCAGGAGACGCCTGAAGCCTCAATGCCTCAAAATCCAGGATGAAAGAGGAGCAGAAACTCCCCCACACTCCTCAGTACACATTAGCCAAAATTCCACTTGTCTTGTCTTCTCCTTCCCATACCATGGTGTGCTGCTTAGGGGGTTTCTGTTGTACGCAGAGTTGAGGAGTGCTGTGTTACACAGAGAGGCATAACATCTTGGCTGGCAGCTCCCGTCCTGATTAGATTGGTAATACGTGATATCTGTGGTTTTTGTTTTTCCCCTCCATCCTTGGCACTAAACTAAAGAAAGCTGTGCTGTTGGCATCCCGGTCTCTGCTCGTCAGTCAAGCAGTGATGGCAGTTGCCTACTGCCATGACTTTCTCCTGAGGGTTTCTACTTGTGAAATCTGAGCTTCTTTAGGGGGACGTTCTCTCCATCTCTGCTGTTCAGCCGTAGCGTTTATCACCACTCTTTCCTTACTCCCACTTTGTCTTGTTTATCCCTTCCATCATATCTGAAAACATCCGACTACAGCAAACAGCGAGGGAAAAAGCTTGACGTAGTACAAAGTGACGATTGGTTCTATCAACAGGTGAAACAAATTCAGATTATAGAAATAAATATAATACTATCAATGCAGTTATTGTTAATGTCAATAAATAATATCTACTTACAAATTGTACAAACATCTATCTGTCTGGGGAATGCATATGTGTCAAACTGTTCATAAACAGGTGACTAGAGTGCGGGGCAGTGTGTCCTCAGTGTGTGGACCGAGGGGAACATGTATTCTAAATTCTCAGATTAACAACTGGAGCGGTCACCAAATGGGTCAAAGTCACAGTATTGGATTAACACAGATATTAACAGACAGTCCTTTCCAAAGAGGCAGGATTAAAGCAGGCCCTGCATTAGTAACATAACAAGAATTACAAAACAATACAAAATTTTAATTTGTCATTGAATAACAATTAATTGAATATTTCTCACATAAGTATTTAGGGTGAAGATTTATGTCTCTAACCCCAAGAGAACAAACATCAGTGAAAACGAGGAAAGATCCAGTTCCTTCCATTACAGTGGGTTTTAACTAAATCAATCTGCCTCGCCTGGCATCACCAGCGGTTAAGTGAGAAAATGTGTTTTCTGTTTTCACTTCTTTGTTTACTAGATCCTTCAAGTGCAACGTCCTGGTGTGTACGAATGAGCGAGCAAATTATACACTGTTCTCACTTGACACAGCACTTATCACCAAAAAGCAACTAATTAGGTGAAACTTTGAAGCAGTTTGCTGATATATTGTGGAAAATCATATTCAAACTTTACGCTTGTCCAGGTTTATGTGACAGAGATTTGGCACTTGCGGATGTGAGCCAACTCCCAAAGTTAGACCCTACCTGGATTTCTTAAATATTAATAAGATGATAGTGTGTGTGTGTTAGTGTGTGTGTGTGTACCCAACAAGCATTGTTATGGAACTGGGTTCAGGAGAAAAATGTGAACATATGGAGAGGAGAAAATATGCCAGAGACTGGAGAATAAAATGGACTTAATAATGGCCAGGGGTGTCATTTGAGACATGCACCACCCTCCAACACACACACCCCCTTCTCACACACACACACACACACACACACACACGCACAAACAACACACATACATGGAGGCTGGCCTCATTTTAGTTGCTTGCCTCTCTTCTCTCTTTTTCTCTGTCTCTCTCTCTCATACACAAACATACACAGACACACACACACACAGCATCTCTCTCTTCCCCGGCCGGGCAGTCGAAGCAGGGTCAGAGTTCAACTTAGTAATAGAGTCTCTCCCACCTGGCGGTGTCAGGTAATACACAGAGGGGGAGGTGTGTTATTGCGTGTGTGTGTGTGTGTGTGTGTGTGTGTGTGTGTGTGTGTGTGTGTGTGTGCGCGCCTGTTTCGGGGTCGAAAGAAATGGGGCCGAGCTGAATGACCCAAATTGTGGCGGCAACCTTGAAGAGCTCAGGTGGTACACAATGAAAAAGAGAAAAAAAACAGGAGTTGGAGAAAGACGAAGAGGAAGGGAGGGGGAGAGAGGGGGGGAGGGGGTGAAGAGGAGGGAGAAAGGGTGAGGAGGAGGAAGGCACACAAGGAGCGCTGCTGTGGTAATACGTGTCCTTAAACTGATTTCAGTTGTTTTCAGAACGAGGTGTGGTCCTCTCGTCTCTGCATGGAACTGCTGCTGATTGGAGGCTGTTAGAGGTCTGCGTGAGTGTGTGTGTGAGTGTGTGAGTGTGTGTGTGTGTGTGTGTCTGTGTGTGTGTGTGTGAGAGAGAGAGAGAGAAACACACAGAAAAAGAAAGAAGTAGTATGTGTGTGTGAGCATCATGAGCATTATTCTTGCTTCCTTACCAGGATTCAATCCCTGATTTTTGGCTGTATGTGTGTGTGTGTGTATATGTGTGTGTGTGTGTGTGCGTGTGGTTGTGTGGTTGTGTGTAAAGCTGGCTGTTCCTCAGTGTCTCTGATTAGTAATCAGTCTGTATTGTGCCTGAATGCAGATTGTTAACGGGGCTGGATGGCGAGTGGCCTTAACACTATGGACCTCATCAGAGCCCAAATCTGGCCTCGTACATTTCTGCTGGAGCTTTTTCAAATAGATTCTAAAAGGAGGTCACATGGTTGCTCAACTGAAACCAAAAATCACCTCGATGTGTCTCTGTTCCAAAAAAGATTTTTAATTAATTTCGTTGCAAAATGTGCAGTGCTCAGTTGATGGTGTGTAAACTCAACTGAATGTTTATTATGTATTAAATATTTAAAGGTGGTAGTAGAATATATAGCATAATATTGAGAGGTGTTTTGGCCTCTACATTTATATACATTAGAGGAGCAGAATATTAACAACACCTCTTTCTATAACGCAATTCAATACAACAAGTCAACAAGTGTTTCCATGACTTCAGAGGACACATACATTGATTTCCTGGAGACTTACTCAAAGCTTAAATATAGTGACTACTTTCCAAACCCTAACTCTTACCTTAACCTTTACCTAAACCTTAACCTTAAAAGATGTCTTCACCTTAAAATGTCTCCATGATGTGATACACACGTACAACACACACACACACACACACACACACACACACACACACACACACACACACACACACACACACACACACACACACACACACACACACACACACACACACACACACACACACACACACACACACACACAGAAATTGAGGCACACCATTCTTTTTACACAAAAAAATTAAACACAACATTGCAATTATCTTTTCAGTTTCATCATTGCCAAAGGGGTTTCCTGAGGTTTAAGTTTTTTTTAATTGCTTTTATTCATTGAATGTTTATTGCGAGTTTTAGATCGCCTGTGCTGTTTGGTTTCTTTTGTTAGTTAATGTGTTTTATGTTTAACCTTGATTGTGTGTATTTGTGTTGATCACCCATTCACCCTTTGTCTTGCCTCTTGTAACTCATTTGAGTTTTGTTGCATCAGATCAGGCGTTAGCTGGCTTTTGCTTTTGTAACCCCAAACTGTGTTGCCTGGTAATTTTTTAGGGGGAATAAATAAAACCCTTATTTTCAAAATGACTGTGTGCGTTCCATCTTGGGAATACATTAGATATTATAGACTAGTTACTTAATATTGTCCTTATGTTGCAGTATATTGTGCTATTACCACAGTTTATTATGTCCTTTGACTACCAATGACATCTGTTGCTTGCCAGTCCATCCTGGAAGGGAATTATTCTCTTCATCCTGAAAGGGTATTTTTGGGGTAGAGGTATTTAACACTGACTGTCTGAGGATAGAATGGGTCCTAAACTGTAAAGATTATAACGCTCATTAAGGCAGGTTTGTGATTTTGAGCTTGGGTATAACAATATAATTAACTGTGCAGCATGGTGGCGATAACAATATACTGCAGATGAGCGACAGGTTTATTTTTAGCCGTTACAGATGCTGAATTTATCGAGCTACATAAGAGACATCGAGTAGATCACATTAACTTTGCAGGTTTTATGAATCTGCATTTCTTTGGATATATCATTAATTGCTTGAAATCACATAACGTACTTTCTGCAGACAGGCATTTTTTTATGTCTTATAAGAATCTTTATGGGTAATTGTGTTTTATTTCAACTTGGGGCCCTACTGTCACAATGTGAAATCAAATTGGCAACAATATTACTATTATATTATAACTTCTACAAAATAACACAATCCAATTTTATCCAGAGTTAAATTTGCTTTATTTGAGTGACAATAACACAACCCACATGAAATATGAACGGCTCCCTACTGCCAGGAATGGTCTGCTCCGACTCAAGCTGATGAAGTTTTTCAAACATTCGTCACGAGCATTTGTTTTGAATACGTTCTTTGCTCCATTATTCCGGCATTTTTCACTGTTGAAAAGCATATGGCCACATTGATGAATAGCTCCTATTGTTGGGGGTATTATTTGTCATTCTGACGCGCTCGCGGTGATGGATGTGCGTGTGAGGGTGAATGTGATTTATGGCGCTCGGGGCATGTGTATGGTTGTGTGAGCGGCTGTGTGTGAGAAAGCACAAGTCTATTAAGATGACCTTGAGAGGAACCCCCACTACTGCTTGTACATAAACCAGCAATGAAAACTGAAAGTGACAAGCTGACGGAGGGGTTTTGTGTGTATTGGCAAGTGTGTAATGTGAGGCTGCGCAGTATTCTATGTGCGGTGATTCCTCATATTTCTTACAGTGATATGGAAACTCCTTTTCAGGCGGTGTGGCCTTTCACCAACACTGTGCAATATTACTATTCATTTGTAACATAAGTTTTCATGTGCAATGATTCTATTAATTTGCAATATTACTAGTCAAGTGCAATATCAATGTTCAAGAGCAATAGTACTTTAAATTTGCACTATTACTATGTCTTCTATGACATATGCTCAATATCATGTGCAATATTCCATAATACTTAGTCCTATTATGATCAACTTTAGTTTAATATTAGTTTACAGTCTCACCTAACTTACTTATATTATATCAATTTCTTTTGTTTTCTATTTTCAGACTTAGTACAAAGTATTGTTTTATTTTCTGAATTCACAAACACTTCTATTAGAATTAAAAATTTCATGTTTTTCCACATCTTATCTTAAGCCTCCAATATTCATCCAGCATTTTGAAAATGTATAATAGTCACGTCTGTATCCACTGAGATTTCTTCTTCTTCTTACCCTCTTACCTCCCCCCCACACCTTTTCTCCTAAAACAGCTTTCCTCCCAATCCCTTAAGTGTGTCTCCCTCCTTCTCTCCGTCATCCTGTGTGCGGTCCTGTGCTCTTAGTCTAAAGCCGGGGGAGGTCTGTCCGTTAACCACTGATCACCAGGTAATAAACACACTTCATTAAACCACAGACTCTCATTCATCAGCAGCCAGCTTCTCGCTCCTCCATAGGAGCCTGGCTTAGACGCGCACAAATCATCTTCTGTTAGATGTGTGTGTGTCTTCCTCCTGGTGGGACATCGGGGCCCGACTTCATGATTTATTTGCAATTCTGACCATGTGCTTCTCTGGTTAATGCTCGACTGTGAAGGGGAAGGATTCTTTGTCTTGAAAAGAGGGCACCGGGCAACAATCCTGTGTGTGAGAAAGGATTTGTCTCAATTAATCTGTATTTAATTTGCCAAAAAAGCCAATCATTTGTCACTTTCTTTTTTGGATGTGCCTTTAATTAGTGTTTATACACTTTGTACTATAGCACACATTTTACACAACATCTTAAAGCACAGTATAGACGTCCAAAAATGACGTCTGCTCCCATATAAATGCTTCTCCACTGAGGCCACTGAAACAAACCCGAGCAGAAACCTCGCAGCGAGCGAAATCACCTGAAAGGAACCGGGAAACTTTCCCATCAATAATAGAGGAGCCATTTGGAGCTCACAGATGGATTATGGGCGCGCGATTGACAAGGGCGTCTTTCAGCGGGGTTATTAGCTTAAAAGACCATACTGGCACTTTTGCACATTTCAGTCCATTAACTACAAATCACATATACTTCACATCAGTGCTGACCATTTTCCAATAAACACTGTAAGGCTGGAGAGTGATTCCCCACATCTCTCCCAGTGCAGGTCTGCTTATATAATTTGTTTCCCTTTTAGTACATTCAGAGAAACGCTGGTGTTGGAAAGAGGGTAGGTCGCGTAACAGCAACACACTTCATACTTTGTCCAGGGTTACATATTCATCTTTTCACCGAGAACCCGGAGCCAGAATGTGGCCTTTTCCTTGAAGACATAACAGAAAAGGTTATTTCCTAATCGATTACAACAAAAGAATATTGTTGATCAGCAAATCGATTCACTGACAAATCCTTGCAGCTCACCAGAGTCTATATCTGGGACCTACAATCTTGTCCCTTCCAGGCGTAACTACATTTACTTGTTAAGTCGATGTCACGGCACTTTGGGTCAGTCTCATGACGGAGCATTCAGAAGTCCCTGATTGGGTTTGTGTGACAGTCTAAACAAGGCACAGGTCGGACTCGAGTGGGCTCACGTCAGTGTGAAAGTCGTATGCAAGTAGAAAGAGAGTTCAAACATCTGCTGAATGGATGAATAACAACGAGCCGTGGTTTTACGAGGTGAATTAAATGTGCAATTTTGATGTATTACGTATCTGATCGGGGCTTATGAAAGGGATTTCATTTAGAAAGTGACGCAATCTGACATTTAAACAACAAGTATGAACTTCTGGTGCACAGGTTGAGAACGCTGCTTGGAACAGCACTCAAGCGGTTGTGTGCTGTTTATGATTCGCTGCTATCCGAGTGTATTTTACTGAGTTGGAGCCGTGTCAGAGCTCTGCTTTGCATTACTGGTAGGTGTATTACAGTGTGGTGCCTGGTCCTCATGGTGCCTACACTTCTCCGGACTTTCTGCATCATTCACGACCCAGCGTGTCACATAGGGCTGCGTTGATTGGATACAAATCTGCCTGAATGGAGGCATTGATTGGGAGGGAAGATGGATGGTGGTCAGACAGCCATTAAATGTGTGACCCACACACCCGCCCCTCCCCCCGGCCCGTGTCAGAGTCGGAGCTCACAGTAAATCAGGGACTCCGCTGAAGGCAGCATAGATCACCGCTAACAACACCACATCAACAAGTAGACAAGCACAGGGTAAATACTGCGAGAGACACAGAGCCAGTTTAATAAACATGTCTTTACGTTATTCATTCTCCCGCGCTTCATCCATCGCACTCCACTCGTGTGTGCAGTGGGATATTGTAATCTCTCTGCTCTCTGCCTGGCAAATCCCATTTTGAATGTTTGGCTTTGTGTTCCCTCACGCCCGCGACGTCTCTATAAAACTTGTCTGTCCATCATTATGAAATATTCGTCAGAGGAAAACAACCCCTGGGGTTGAAGATGAGGAGTCGAGTCAAAATCAATACCGGTTATGCTCCATCATGTTTTGTGTACGTGGAGTCAAACATTTTTTTTTAATCAAATCATATTTAAAAGATGTCGCTTTTTAAACCCAACTCATTGAATTACATCCCTTTTAGTTGGTTCTCAGCGTCGTGGCAGCCAGACTGAGGAGAGAGAGAGCGAGCGAGAGAGAGAGAGACGGCTCCTAATGTAAGCCAAAGCTACTCATATGAGACAATGGCATCAAATGCTGCCACTCAGCCATGATGCCATTGAGAGAGCCAGGGAGGGCGGGGAAGGAATATTTAGCAGAGGGCTTCTTTTTTGTTTTTTTTACCAGAGTTGGTTTCCACTCTGTTCTCTTGGAAGGCAATAAAAACAAACTATGGAAGCTAGTGGGCGGGGGAGCGCCATCAATTTATCTTGTTTGTGGAAGCGACAGGAGACCGCTCAGCTATTGTGTCTGCGTCTCTGCCACAATTGGTACAATGCTCAGGACAAGGATTTAACCGGCTCCATCTGCCTCCTCCTGCACTCCTACTCCCTCTCGCTCCAAAACTCCTCCTCTGAATCATTGCTCCGACACGAGGGTGCATGTTGGTCATGATGTTGGTGCCTCTCCCTCTCCCCAGCCGCTCGCCGGCTCACCCCGAGCAGTATCCCCTCCTTCCGTTATTGATTCAAGTGGTTCCATCATTGACTCCTCTGACCCTCTGACAGCCTTGACTTGACATTCAGACATCGCGCTCATCTCCGGTTTGTCTCCGTCAACGCGGCCCCTGTCGGTCTTTGATCCATGCGCAGACTATCAATACCCAACACCGTCCACCTTTCACTCCTTTTGCCTTCCGTTATCGACAGGTGTGTTGCAGCCATATTTAACTTTGTGAAACTCAGCTCTAGCGTTACATGGGGCCAGGCATGAGAACAAAACACAAGTAGTGGAGTAAAAGTTTAAAGACTAAAACTCTTGTTTATTTGCAGAGAGTGTTAAATCCTTTTTTTAAACAGCAAGACATTTTCAAATCTGAAGTGGAACAATTATGTGTTACACCCACTCTGCTTGCACAATGTATTAGTAATATATCAACGTATATTCAACCTTTCTTATTTTGCTTTTGATGGAAATTATATTGCGATGATTACAGCTATTATTACAGCAAAATATTACAGCAAACTATTATCCTTTACATGTGAAATAAAAAACTCTCTGGGAGGTTTTATCACTGTCAGTCACTCATCTAACTTTAATGGATCAGAGGAGTTGACTTCATTCTCAACATTCAAACTTTATTCTCAAGATGCTAAATAACAAAAATGTCTCCTCTCATTTTTTTCCCTTATGCCTGGCCCCAATAAGATAAGATGAGATATACCTTATCTTTTTTTTATGCCAGGCCTTAATACTCACTGCAAATTTTACATTATCAAAAAGACTGAAAACGAAGCATTTAGATGTTGATAGATGAAAGTACGTGTGTACTTTTTAAATGCTGAATGCTTTTAATCCTTTAAATCACGTTTAAGCGTATTACACACTTGTACTGGACATGATGTACGAGAGCTACATCCTTCCTCTACCTGGATTCTTTCCCTTTCCGGACTCGCCCGTCTGCTGCCGAGCACCGAGAGGAAAAAGGAGAGACACCATTGACTCAGACTCTCCGCCTACAACAGACTCCCACGTCGCAGCGTTGACTGACATCATCATCAGCTAAAGCACCGCTGCCCTGAATGGAGCAGGTAGCAGGTTGCAACACGTGGGACACACGTTCAGCTTGAGCCAAAACATCCAGGTGGGATCCCGTTGGAGTTGTTTTTCTTTCTTCTAGTATCGAGACAGACAGACAGACAGTCATAGCACAGTCTGATGATGTAAACTTGCTGTACTGAGATCTGCTAGAACGACCGCATCACCAGACAGGAAGTCTGGCAAATTTTTTATATCGCTCACAAAATTTGAGGAAAGTGAACACAACCAGGGTAAGGTAAAGACATATTGAGACGAAAACATATTTCTCCGGTCTCTTACATGAAGGTCGGATGAATTGTAAACCACAGCCTCCACAGCCTTACACAGGGCCCTGGAGGTCACATGGCCCGCTGCAGGATCGTCCGGTCTGAACTTACATCTGCTGCTCCCGACCACTTGTTTCTGTACCCTGTGTTTACAAAGACCCACAACATACAGTGAGGTGGCTAAACATCTTTAGAATGGGTTTGACCTGTAACCTTTTTTTCCACCACTTTTCTATGTTTAACCACACAGGGCAGTTTGACAGACTCGCAGCCAAAACATTAAAAAAAACCTGGTTCACTGAAACTAAATATAATCAGAAAACGAACAGAAATGTAATGCCCATATGCTATTGAGAGGAGGATGAGGTCAATGACAGTATCTGATGTCACCCGCCTTATAGAATGACTAATAAATGGCGTGAATATAAATACATTTAGACACGGCTCCTGCATAAAGTATTTTCAGAACAACAAACTCTGAAGCTTTGAAAATTGTTGAAACTTTTTTCCATGGAGGTATTTCGGTCAACATTCCAGAAAGCCTCCAAAAGTCTCAGTCTATTTTTTCAGCCTGTCAGATTTGTACTCATTCCACATTAAAATATTTCCTGGGAAACAACGCAGCTGTCGGCGACACGCCAACAAGTAGCTTTCACAGAGCAACGCGGATGATAACAAACTGTTCAATCGACTCAGACTAAAAATATCGCTGCGGCTGCCGCTGTTAAAGCTCAGGTGGTGATTACGCCTCCCGAGTTCAGATGTGCAGCTTGCACTCTGTCTGCCGTCCTCACCGTGTGATAAACCGCGGCGCAATAAACACATCGACTCGCTGACTGACGGCAGATCAGTGGCGACACGAAAGGAGACGCATCTGCCAAACAGCCACAAGAGCTACAGGTAAATACATCCAAGATAACAACCTCCATCTCTCTTTTCTCTCTTTCCTCCTTTATTGCCAACTACTCTGCCCCCTCCTCCTCCTCCTCCTCCTCCTCCTCTCTCCCCTCTCTGCCTCGATGTCACCGTATCCCCCCCCTCACCTCCCTGTGTGTTGTCGTGGCAACGCCGCGGCCGCCTCATTATGATGCCTGCGCATTTGTAAGTGGAGTTGCTGCTTTTGCCGCTGTTGGTTTCCCCTTTTTTCTCTCTTTGTCCCTTTGAAATAGAGAATTTTTTTTAAAAGAAGGGGGCCAGCAGATGGGCAGAGGAAGAAGAAGAGGGAGAAGAAGAGGAGGATGTATGGTTGGTAGGTGCGGAGGGAAGGGAAGGGTTTGCTGATGCAGGAGCTAGCAGTCGTTTAGCACTTGGTGCTCCTGCTTTTATCTGTCCTCAGAGCGGCTTTCTACACTTCCTTTTGTCTCGGAAGGTTAGAGGCTGCTCGCCGCTCTAGTAAAAGTGGCTCTGTGAGAGAGCAGCTGTGAAGTTTAATAGCTTGATCCTGCACACACACACACTTTTTCTCTTTCTTTTTCTCTCTTTCACACCGAAACACACAGGACACACACACACTCGCCATCATAGAAAGAGAGAGACGGTGTGTATAGCGCTATTAGACGCATTGATGAGGACGCCCGTATCAAAGCGAATCCACAATGAGAACAAACATCCAGAGCAGATGAAACACCTCCTTTGTGTCTGGCTCCAGGAGCAGAGCACCTCCTAATGAGGAGCCCCCTGCAAAAGGTGTGTGTGCCTGCATATGTGTAATAGTCAATTTCTTGTCTTAAATTTTTTCTGTGTACACCGAGAGCTCGCATGTGTTCCGAGTTGTGTCTGGCAGTGCGTCTACACAAGCAGACTGGCAGGTGTATGTGTGTGTGTGTGTGTGTGTGTGTAATCTCCTAGATAAGGTAGGCAGATAGAGCAGATAGACAGGGACGTTGGGGATGAGATTGCAGGAGGGGCTTAAATCTGAAGCTGTAAATCACTTAACCTGGGGCTAATGGGCTTATAGGCTGTACTACAGTACACACACACACACACAATAGAAACACAAACTCAATCTCATTTGCTCTAACTAACGCACACACACAAAATAACTAAATTTAGTCAACGCCAGGCCCCAAGGCCTCAATAAGTCCAATCTGAAATGTTAACTATTAAATCATGTCCATGCAGAATGTGAAATTAAAAACTCACTAATTTGGAGTTGGAGTGTGTCGGTGATGTATTGCTCCACCATGTTTTTAATCACTTTAATCCATTCAGATGCATGCTTGTGTGTGTGTGTATGTAGGGTATGCCGTTGTGTTGTTGTCGCACCACGTTTAGTCATCACGGTTTGCATCGGTGTTGCGTCACAACGTGTGCGAACGTGTGTGGGCGTTTCACAGGGATATGCTACACAACAACATGTGACGGACGCGCGAAACACCGCTAGAGAAAAAAAATGAAAGACGGGTCTGATGCATTACTCTGGTTTTTTTGGGACCAACGTGACTCATCAAGTTTTTGTGCTCTTCCCGAAGCGCTCTTGAATCATTTGAGTGGGAGTTGCTTTAAATTCTGAGAATCAAGCTCATCGCCAAAGGGGGGGGGGATAAAACACACGCACACAAATAAAACACGAAAAGAAAAGTGCTCTGAAGAAGAAAGGTGTGTGCATGTGTACACTGGGAAACAAGCGAGCCATCTCTTGCCCTGTATTTAAACATGCATGGACACACACACACACATACACTCACGCACACACACAGGTACACAAACATACCCTGCCTTCATGAAGGGTCACATATGGTGCGCCATTCTCCTTCTCAGTAGCTCATTACATTTCTCATTATGTCTTTACACACAGTTGGCCGATGCTCTGCACCTGTTGAGGTGTGATGTACCAGCTCTCTGCTTACACCTCCTCCTCCTCCTCCTCCTCCTCCTCCTCCTCCTCCTCCTCCTCCAGTTCCTCCCTCCACCGCTCCATCTCACCCTCCTGCCCTCCATCTCACACCTCTCTCCCTATCACTCCATCTGTCTACCTGTCTCCCTGCCTGCCCGCCTCATCATCCTCCCCGTGTAGCCGACAGAGACCACGCTGTTGCCAAGGCTACCGCAGCCATTGTGTACCCGGTTGCCAGGTGACTGGTCGCTGTGGCGATGATCAAGAATTCTGAAGCGCCGCCGCCGCCGTCCCCGCCGCTCCTCCTCCTCCTCCTCCTCCTCCTCCTCGAGAGATAAATCTTCACCATTTCCCTCCCTCCTTTCTCCGCTCTGTCGATGTCCTTCCCTCCCTCCTGTCGACACTCCTGTAGAAGAAAAGCACCGCGACCTTTAAGGGGAGCTGAGCAACAATAGACGGATGGAATGGACGACGGCCTGTTTGTTTTCATTTCCTATGGCTCTCTCCCACTTTCTCTCTCTCTCCCTGCCCTCAACTTTATTTTTCTTTCCCGTTCATCCCGCCAGACCCTGGTTGTCCGGTCTGCCCACTTTAATAATGAATTGTCTCTGCTTTCTTTCTCATTTCCCCCTCTGCCCACTTGTTTGATCACCCCCTCCCCCCTCTGTTCTTCAGCTCGCCCTTTCTTTCGCCCGTCCACGCGTTTTATTTCGCCAAACAGTCGTCGGTGAACGGCTCTCACACGGGCTCTCGTCTTTGTTCGTCCTGGCACCCAGGGTAATTCAACCTTCTTCAGTATCAGGCCTCCTCCTTTTCTCCTTCTGCCCCCCCAACTCTCCTTCTTCATCATTTTTAAAGCATTCACCTTTTTCCATCCTCTCTGCTCCCTCTGTCCTCTTCTCTCCTCTTCACTGGACGATTTGTTGGAGCTTGTAGCGACTCTCTTATCCTTTTTAATATGCTTACTCTAATGTGATATTTAATTCCTGTTCCCCGTCACGAAGAAAGGCGGGTAGCAGAGGAAACGGGTGCGCACTGAGGTTTTAACATTATGGGTTTACTGATGAGTATTTTTTTTTTTCTTTTGGCATTTCCATTTCCATTAGACTGTATTTGGGATGAAATTCGTTTTACATTTGACAATCCTCAGGCCATAAAAGATTAAAAAGTGAAGAAAGTGATTTTTTTTTCTCCAAAGATGCTATTTGTGGTTTGCAGATGACACAAACCCCTATTCCGAGCAAAAATAAATGATGGCAAAGGAAAAGGAGAAGAAGAAGAAGTTGAAAAAGAAGAAGCGATAGCCACACAGGTGGAAACTAATAAAAGCGCGGATCATATCTCATTTGGTTCTCAGCAAGCGGATTTACTTGTTCAGTGCAAGTGGCTATAAGTTAGGGAGATGAGAGCAGATAGAGCAACACTGGAAACAAACTATATTTACTGCATATACATTACACACTTTAATGGTGAGAGCTAGGTAATGTTAGGGTTTTTTCCAAAACCAGTGCTAAATGGAAATTTTAAAACACCAAATCTATGGTTACCAATAACAAATTGCTTCTTTTTTTTACTGCTAAAGCAAATTGGAAGTTGATTATTAACATACAGACAATTTAAGGTAGGCTCAACTTAAAAACACAAATATCACATTATCTCAAACCCTTGACAATAAATTAAACCAAACCCCAGCTACAGTAATTTAACAGTAAATAACAGTGTTGGTGCTTGAAACAGTAAAATAGTCCAGTTCCCAACTGTCTCCCACTGGGACTCTCCCACTGCTGATGTGTTTGACATGGGGTCAAGCAAGCAGTCAAATGGAGCATCCCTCTGCTTTCAAATGTATCGGTGCTTCCTGGTGTTCCTCCCTTTACATAGAATTGTTTTCAAACATGTGACCCTACTACGACCTAGATGTAGACAGAATAGTTGTAACATAATGTGCTGCCAGAGCCACGTACAGAGTGTGTTGCCACCAGAGGTAAGTGTAATGTTAACTACACATGTGTCTACGGCACCAAAATCTATTGTGATTCAGGTACCAGTCGTTAAGAAACCAAACCTTCTTCATGTTAGATCCCATAAGGAAAAGGGTAAAAGGCCGGCTGTGGGTTTAGAGCATATTAGTTTCTGGAAGCGACCAGAACCAAAAGTACACAAACATTACGTGAAAGCTGGACACGTCGACCGTTTGCTGACATTCAGTGACAAGAAAATTAATGAGGTTGGCCACTGGTGTTGGGCAACAAGGCCTGGCTGGTATTCAGCAGCATGGCACTGCCACCATGCAAACCAAATTGGAAGCACACAACCGTCTAAGATATCAGTGTAGACTGTAGAGCTAAGATATCTACAACAAAATGAACGAATTGGGAAATACAGAATATCCGTCTTCTGATCGGAAAGTCCAAGCCAAGAAAGAAACAATGAATAGAATCCCCCAAAAAAACTTTAATTGGAACGAAAGGGCCTTACTTAAACTCCTGCGTGCCCATGGTTTTGGCTTATAGTGTAATGCTCATTCATTTTGGTGTCGCTCCATCTGAGGTTTCCAGAGCAGCAATCAGCGCAGTAGATTTTATTATGGATGTAACCTTGTCTGTACACCCACCCTCTGGATGTGCTAACTCCTGCCAGCTGGCTGCCTGTGTCAGTGTGTGTGTGACGCAGTGTAAAGGGTATGTGAAGCTTCATCGCGTGTGTGACCAGGCTTGTCCCCTGATGCGTCCCCGAGCTTAGCCTGACGCTCCATTGATTTGTATGGAAATACTGGCTGTTCACACAGCAGGTCAAACGACCCCTCTCTCCCTCTCTCTCTCTCTCTCTCTCCGTCTGTCTGTTTGTCTCTCTCTCACTCATCAGTGTCCAGCTGTGGGACACTCGCTATGTTCTTTCATTTGATTGTGTGTGTGTGTGTGTGTGTGTGCGTGTGTGCGTGTGTGTGTGAGAGAAAGAAAGAAAGAGTGAGAAACAGAGGGTGATAGAGTAAGGACTACAGTATGTGGCTGGAAGGATGAGAGAGGACAAGACTGTGCACACGTGAGCTCATAAAATGTGTGTGCGTGCCTTTGTGTGTGTGTGTGTGTGTGTGTGTGTGTGTGGCATACAGATTCAGCGTGTTGGTGTTCCGATATATGGGTGTGAACTCACATCTGTCTCTTGATGATACTATTGATCAATCATTGAGCTGTTAATTCACAGACGCTCACTCACTCTCTCTCTCTCTCTCTCTCACACACACACACACACACACCAACCCATCTTGGCCCCAACCGAATCCATGGGGTGAAATATAATGTCCAGAAGCACCATCCAACATCCTCCTATCAACACCATCCATCCTTTTGTTTACCGCCCATTCCTCCTCTTGTCCTCCTCTTCCTCCATTGCAATGAGTGCGTCCTGCCCTTAACTGTCCTCTTTTATCCTCCTCTCTCTCCTCCATTCCTCCCTCTTTCTCTCCCTCCATCCATCTCTCTCGCCCCGCTCCTCCGTCTATGTCTGCGCTCTGCTTAAGTCACAACCCTATATTCTGTCCACGCGCTCATCACTAAATGACAAACCAGAGACAGCTTCCGCCTCTTAAAGGCCAAAGCCAGATGTGTGCAAATCTATCTCTCCCTCGCTCTCGAAGCCCTTTTACCACTCATACAATATGTGCTCTTTGAGACACCCAGGGCCTCTCTCTCTGTCTAAAACTAGAAGTAATGGCACTATTCAATCAGAGAAAAAAGACCACACAGAGGGAAAAGGTCTGGCTGCAGCCCGCTGTGGCCTTTTTAAAAGAAATAATTTGCCGTGTTCTTTTCTGTGGCCGTCGCAGCCACTCCAGCTTTTGATACATTTTGCACGCACCAAAATAAACCTGGCTGATCTCAGTTTACATTTCTTGCGGAATAGATTTCACCCGCCTTTGGAGGCTGACATGAATATTTATGAGATAAATTCATCGTCTACATCATAGAGAGTATCATCAAACAGATGCAAGTTATATGGAGACAGTGTTGTTTTAAGGGGGGAAGAGGAAGAAATTGAATTTTGGTTACACGGGGTTGTTACGAGTCTCCGGATGCCCAGACGTGTCCATTTTCCACTGCATCGCTGCATAAATCGCGTCGTGAAACCTCGACTGCAATGTCGGGTTTGTTTTTCTTTTTGCTTCCACCATTAAATCCCAGACAACTGAGAATTCCGACAAAAGTTTATTTACACCAGCGCAAAAAAGAAAACCTAAAACAGCAGGCCGGGTATCTGGCCTACCTGGCTCCACAGAAAGTAATCAGAGGGAAAATGGTTCTCATTTGTGCAGTTGTTGTTTCAAGGCACCCACTGCGGGCGAACCTTTGAAGACGACGGACCAGTATAAATTGTTGCAAACCAATATTGGTTTACTGCTTTGCTTTGCACTAAAGCAACAGTTTGATGGGACTGTGCCACTATGCAGTTATTAAACAGGAGCAGGTGAGCTCACAGCGAGCTCACTGGGAGTCGGAATGCTGGGCAATCTCATAAGCCTCACGTGGGGCTGGACGGACACAAAGCTTTGATTCATTATGATATCAGAGAGGAGATAACCATCGCCCGCTGGTCTCATCGCCTCATGAGCCGGCTGGGTTACCACAATCAGTTGCCACTCAGGCACCGGTACCTACAGGGCCCAATCCAAATGCAGATTATATGGCCTCATGTTGGTGCGGAAATATTTGCCCTGTTTACAAGCAACATAAAATCACCATGAGTAAAAATTAAGCTCTGATGGCAACACACACGTAACGTTAGCCTGCAGTTAGCTATATTAGCAACCTCAACTCAAGTCGATACGACAACAAAATACCTAAATGTAAATGGATGAAGATGTGAGTGTATTTCATGCGAAAAGGATTACGACATTGAAATGCAGCAAATTCAGTGTAAAGGAAGGAACACAACAAACTTAAGGAAGCACCTGGTGGGGGAGACATTGGAGGGGGGGCTCTGGGTTTGACTGTTCTCGTCCCTGGCCTCAGCATCGGGGAGACAATCGGTGAGGATTTTGGTATCGATATCTGTAAAACTGTATCTTTTAAGATGCATTTATTTATCCCAAACACATGCACAGACATGCACAGGCACACTCATGCAGGTAGGGAAATTTAACACAGAGCAGTGAGCAGCCATGTACGGCGCCCGGGGAGCAGATGTTGGGGGTGTAAAGTGCCTTGCTCAGGGGCACTAGACAGGGCAGGGAGAGTCCTCTTGAATTTTTGGACAGATCAATCCAGGTTCGTCTTTTTGTTGTTTCTCCGTGGCGTCGAACCAGAGACGAACCAGAGACCTTTTCTACCCATAGTCCAAGTTTCTTCCACTAGTCCACCGCCACCACCTAGTACTGGTATCAGAAATAGCCCAACAAAAACTCATGAAGCTATCACAACAAAATGACCAGGCCTTCAGACTCCCCTCGGCGGCCTCATATCCAAACAGCTGAACTCAGCCTGTGCAACCGTGTTTATGAGAATGCAGCGTGACATCAGAGACTGATTCACTTTATGGCTCAATTTAACGCTGCTCCTCCTCTACACACTGTGAAGGGAGCGCAATGGGATGAAGTATGGGACAAACATGACCCCACGAGGAGCCGTGTGTGGCTGTGCGTGGAACTACAGCATAAACCGAGCCGTCATAAATCGGCTTTATTGTGCCGTGTCTGTGGATGTTTGTGTAAGTGTGAGCGGACCGGGTCGTTACTATCCTGTGACGCCAAGTAATGCTCCCGAGGGAGTGGATAACCCTAAAGAATAGTCTCCTGGGAGCCCTTCATCCTGCGGTTTATTGGAAAAATGACGTTTTTTTTAGGATTGAGTGTTCAAGTTTAGGGTGAGGATGGTATTCACCAGTAAATTAAAATGTGTGCTTGCTTTAGTTAAACAGAAACATATGGGATCCAACCGTTTCATTTACGGCCTAAAAAACCCTCAAACTACACTTTCGCCGTGGCCTTTGGTGTGTGTGTGTGTGTGTGTATGGTATTACTCAGTACTAGCTGGCAGCCATGTAGCTCAATAGTGGAATTAGGGTGATATTGGATATTGGATGGACTACACCACTTCACTGTCATGGACGGCTGAGTGCTTATAGCAAACATCACTTACTGCACACATGCAGATCCTCACACACACACACACACACACACACACACACACACACACACACACACACACACACACACACACACACACACACACACACACACACACACACACACACACACACACACACACACACACACACACACACACACACACACACACACTCTGACAGATGATAACATCCATTTAAATCACAGTTGCGCACTCGCCTTTTATATTTGGAGCCTGAAAGTAAACGACAAAAGAGGGGGACGTTTAAAGATCTGTTTTTTCTTCTGCCGGAGATTTAGGGAAGGAAAGTGCGCACCACACATTAAGCGCGTTCTTTCCTTTATGTGAGCATTCATAAAGCCCTTTTATATCATTTTAGATAATTTCTCGCTCGCACAGACTCCGGCTGAAGCATATTTCTCTCCCTTTATCAGCTTTTTTTATCGCTCCATCCTCTTAACAAGCATTTTCCTGTCTCCGTTTGCTAAGTACGGCCCTTTTTTCACATCCCATCTCTGCCTTTTTGTCAATCTTCCCATTTTGCCAACTCTCATTCATCACACACACCAACACACACACACACATATAAACACACGTTTGTCTATTCCTCTATCGTCAGCCGACTCCTCTCTATGCATTCATTCACTTAAACATTTTGCATTGACATTATATAGTATAGGTGTAGCATACTATCTTGAATCAATCCTGACCTTTGGAGAGCATAATATACTCTTTGTGACGTTTTGATAAGTTTATGGTGGATTCCTGCGGCTATTTTCCTTCCTGGGAGGAATAACGTTGATTGAATTGCAATGTTGGAAATCAAATCTCTTCTGTTTGTCCTCTCATCCTCTTTCTCAGACTTCCATCTATCTCTAGAGGCTCCTATCTCCCGTTTTAGTCTGCCCTCTCCTGCCTCTGTCCTTCACTAATGCATCTGCACTCTCTACCCGGTGTCTTCGTTCTTGGTTCCATCTTAGATCTGGTTCCGTGTCGTCAGAATATCTAGATTCATTACACTGGGAGGGTAACAATAGAACATCTTGCTTTCCTTGCTATTTTTTAACTGTACCATCCACAATACAGGGCTTATTTTTAAGTTGGACCGGACCATCACCTTCGCAGCTTTTAAAAAGGCACACAGGTTTCAGATTATTACAACTACAACTAATTTAAGTGAATACAATAAAGTACTTGTGTACTGTGCTGTGAACGGAACGACCCAGTCTACATCCAGGACATGGTTAAACCTCACAACCCAGCCCGTCGACTCCGCTCTGCATCGGCCAATCAGCAAGCTGCTCCCTCACTGCGAGGGACAGCTAGCCACTCAACAAAATCACGACTGTTTTCTGTCCTGGCTCCCAAATGGTGGAACCAGTTCCCCATTGACATCAGGACAGCAGGAGGTCTACACATCTTCTGCCGCAGACTAAACACACATCTCTTCCAACTTGGTTAAGAAGATGATGTCTAATAACCATCGTCAACTCGAGTGTTTAGCTTGATAAAAATAAGATTTAAAAAATATTAAATTTAGTTGCGCTTATATATTTCACTTACATGTAGCACTTTTGATTTGGCGTTTTTGAAGCTTATTGTACTTACTTGATTCTTGCTGTTCTGGGTTTGCAGTCAAATTATATGTAATGTAAATAACTTGCTTTCAACCATATCTACACGTGGGCATGATCATTTCTCTTTTTAAATTAAAAGCTAAATACATTGATGCATTGTGGGACTCACAAGAATCCGGATTTGATGGGCAGCTTTGTTACTGGTTTCAGTTTCAAGAAAAAGGGTGCAGATACTTGTAGGGAACCTTTTCGGTATGGGCCTTTTGATTTGGCACGCATGTGTATGCAGTTACAGCACATGCAGAACTTCATGTGTGTGAGGAATTTTTTGTGTGTGTCTGTGTTTCTGTGTGTCTGAACCCGACTGAGCCCGAGGGAAAACTGATCCGAGCCAGACAGAGGTTCTGTTTTTTTGCGTCCAAACCCGACCCGAGCCTGTTGTTTTCCAGAATTACAGACATGTGCAGCGTGAAAAAAACCCAAACCTGTATATTATTTCAAATTTTTCCTCCAAACCCATGCAGACCCACCGGGTTGGGTATCCACATTGTAATAACAAATGCCACAGGTGTTTTTATAACAGCGGATACGCGGCCAAATTCACAAGACATCCTGAAAAGTCATCAAGCCCCGTAATCAATTTTCTGATTTACTTTTGAAAATGTACTTTACTAGAAGATTGCAGCCATTTGCAGCAGTATTACAGACGAAAAAAAGTTAAATACTGTATGATTTGTTTCGTATTTCTTGTTTTAACTATACAACTAAAAAAAAGAACCTTAAACCTCACACAGGACACACATGTTGACTTCAGTCTGTGGCCACAACTCTGCTGCCATTCATACTGTAAATGTAGTGCTTCATTAAAAAAAAGAGAGATGATCAATTGAAATCCAAGCAGTGATTTACATAACCGGGCAAAACAGTTCAGTGGTAATTTCTATGAGACAGAGCTTCCTGTGCAAACATTCAGAACATGGCTGAACTGAGCTTTGACTCTCTTGAAGCTCATGAAAGTTGATATGATCATCTCGATGTTACCTGGGTTTTATTCTCTCTCTCTCTTGTCTCTTTTACTTCTGGTTCATATGTTCCACTCTCTCTCCCTCGTACACTGACCTTCTTTCCAGGCCTGGATCTGTTGCGGGACTTGTTTCTCATTTGCTCGCCCCCCCCCCCCCCTTCTCCTCTCCATCATATCAGAAGCAAGGGGAAGAAATGGGGCAGACGCTGCATACATTTACTGTACTGGCACACACCCATAAATACACACAGGAAGTGACAGACAAGGGAAGCGTAACCACACGGAGGGGGAGAAGAGGGTTGTGTGCGTGTGTGTGTGTATGTGAGTGAGAGGATGAGAGAAGGGGATAGCTGACACCAATATGGTGTTCTATTTGTCTGTTCATATTGGTAAACACCACCTCATCTGGCTTTAACGCTGTTTTCACGGTGACACCCAAAACATAATTATGACACATTGTCGTGCCTCTTGTCTTTATTTCTTCAGCAGCCGCCACATGCTCATCGTGCGCACACACACAAACACACACACACACACACACACACGGTCAGACTGTGCCTCAAATCTGTACGCACACACACTTTGATAGAGACGCGAGAGCAAACACACAAACACAGACACACAGGATGACTCACGCTGACACACGGACACACACACGCATGTCACACTTGTCTCGCATTGTGTTTGCTTACTGGTTTTGCTCCATCCATCACGCCACGACAGCCAGTCATTGTGGATTAGAGCCATGTCGGCGTCAACAGACAAATCAATGACGAAATATATAAATAAGAAACACAATTAAACCAATTGAGTGAAGGGGAGGCAACAAGTGGCCGGCTGAAGTGACAATTCCTGGCAGCAGAGGGCATCGGTGAGCTTCCCAGCCGGTGGAGGGAGAGAGGGAGGGTGGTCTCCTTTGTTGGTTCCCCCCCCCCCCCCCCCCCACCCACAATCATCATTCTCCCCGCTCCTTCAACTCCAATGTGTGTATGATTGTGGAGAAACGCAGTACGCCTGTACGTGCGCTGGCAGTGCATCGGCGGGATAATGACCTCACCCTCGCAAATTATTTTCATCTGAACTTGAAAATAGTTCAAGAACGTCCGTTGGAAGAAAAAAAGAAAAAAAAAAACAGGGGCCTGTTTCTCACCATCGATCATTGCACAGAAACTCAGACGCACAGTTGGCCCCTGGAGCCCCCAGCAGCATCATTCACAGGCCTGTCTGATCATGAATAAAAATGATTCATGCGTTGTGGGGCTGGTGAAAGGAGAAGTGCCTGGCCTTGGAACTCAGGGAACCGGGCGATGAAAAAAATAAAAAGTCACCAAAAAAAGAGAGAGAAGTAAGGAAAAACAATAAAAGAAAAAGGATATAAACTGAGAAATGCGCAAATGAAGGCAGGCGACTAAAAATAGAAGGGAGAGACTCGTGAGGAGGCAAGTGGAGCGGCCTGAAAAGGAGAGAGAGAAGACAAGGAGGGGAAAGAGAGAAAAGGCCGCCAGCTGCTCCTGATTCCTCGGTGGAGGAGTTGAGTGGCGTTTTTATGAAATAAAGGCACAGGACGCCAAACTGCGCCCACTTCACGACAGCCTCGCACACACACAGACACACACACACACACACACACTCCAGGGTAAAATGTCCTGCACCGCTGCACACACTACGACTTCTCTGTGTGGAAGGGTTTGTGTGATTGTATGACGAGGAGCAGGAATGCACTCAAAAATGCTAATGCAAACCACATCTCCATAACCTGCATTTGTGTGACTGTGTGTGTGTGTGTGTTCATTTCTGGCATTTAAAAGCCTCTTGTTTATGGCTCTTAAATCACTTTCATGTCAAATCTCAAAACGGACACACACACACGCACTCACGGTAAGTAACACCGCAGCGTGATGTCGCTAATAGCACAAATTAATAGGCTAAATTCGACTAATTGAACTCGCTTATGCTGAACCTCTCTCTTCCTCCCACTCCTCCACTCCACTTGCATTCTCTCCGGACTTCAAGGCCGTGCTTTTAGGTTTAATTTAAATTTGCATGCCGATTACATTCCAGTTCCATGGGATAATAACAATTTCCGTTCTTTCATCATCACTGTAAATAATTCCTCAACGCCAATCCCATGTTCACCCATTTTCAACCTTCTCGCTTTTTAAGGAGTTGCTCCCGCTCTCTTTAAACCTCGGTGTCCTTCCCTTCAACACACACACACACACACACACACACACTGGCACACACACACTCACACACCTGCTGCTGTTTGAAGCCTCGAGGAGGAGAGAAGAGGAGCAGAATAAGAGGAAGAGGCAGAAGCAGTGTTCAGTTGAGTGCGCATAGTGTGCAAGAGAGGATGGATCTGGGAGGGACGTGGGGAGGGACAGCCATTAGCCACGCCAGCTGTTTCTCTTGCATATTAATACACAAGCAGGCAAACACACACACAGACCCACACACACACACACACACACACAAACACACACATCGGCAAACATGCAAACTCATGTTGCGAAAGAGAAATCTAGCGAGACAAGCAGAAAACTCAGATTTACATGTCTACATAATCTACATTAAGCATCAAAGTCATGCAACATACTGCATAATGCAAATTTGTGACAGATGTATGTAGACACACACACACACACACACACATTGTAAAGGTCTTTGGTGAAATCGGAAAATTAAAACACGGAAATAAAAAGGCATGCAACAGATATAACCATATTCATCCAGAGATTTACAATGTCGAAACAGTCCCTGCTCATTTTGAACAGACACAGTGATACACGTCACATGTGCACACGAATGAACCCAAACTATCTAGAACAGCGCAGAAATCCGACACTTGAAATATAGACATGTGCATAAAGCTCACTCGCACAGGAGAGGGTTGCTGTGCAGATACGTAGCAGATGTGGCGGCGTACAGAGGCGAACACTCAGGAGTCTGAGAGGAGCAGGAAAGCAGGCATTAGTGTGTGATGGGTAGAGGGAGGAAGAGAAACAAAGCAGAAAGGAGAGAGAGAGAGTGAGGACAGAGGGCAGAGGTGACGACAGCATGCACAACACGAGGACCCTGAAAACAGAATTCTGATTAATTATACTATTCACTCCAGTGCTTCGACGGTGACACATTAAAATATCCTTCATAAAAGTGTATTTAAATTGTTCTGCTTTACTCTTAAGAGACTAAATGGTACGTGCCAAGCTTTTAACAGACATCTTGATAGATGATCCAGACTTAAATAAGCTCAAGCAGCTCTAGAAGAGGGATAAGATACACTAACGGGGTGGTTACGATTTTATTGGGTTTGTTACCGTTTGTCTCTTGTTTTTCCTATACATGTTTTTTTCTATGTGTATTCATGACCCATCTAGCGAAGGCTTTGGACGCTGTGACACGTGGGGCTGGTGGATGTTATATATCAGGATTAAGAGAGCGAGCACGAAACATCCATAAGACTATATTTTCGTTTGAAAGAGAGAAAACTCTGCTATGGCCACGCCTGTCACTCACACTACTCCTACTGGAGACCCTCACAACTGTTAGCTCATTAGGTCTTTACGATCACAACGTAGTCTGATCCAGGCATGTGAGTATGGAAGGACCGGGATTCAAACTGATAAAGAGCTTTTTAGCAGTAGCATGGACAGACACGTGCACAGATAGAACCCTAGTGGTGCTCAATTACTGGCCCTTTTGCCCTGGATGAGGAAAAGTGCCCTTCTGCTGGAGCCCCATTTTTTCCTCATTCATCAATATTTAAGAATAAAAATTACTCTCTCTGTCATCAATTCCCCCCAAATGTGTTTTGATATCTGACGGGGCATTTATTTGAGTTCTTGTGAGAATTCACCCCGACATGCTCCGCGGCGCTCACAAGCAAGTTCACTAGTTGTGTTTCATTTAAAATCGTAATTATTTAAATGAGAGGAAGGTCTTAAGTTGAGCTACATGACAGTCTGGTGAGGTATATTGTGGTATATTATTAGAGTAATGCTACTTATGCTTCAACTCTGTCAGAAAACAGTAAAAATGGGTGTGTACTGTGTTGTCAGCTTTATATAGATTATGTAAGTCTCTCTTGATTATTATGAACACGGTGATTTATCTCATTTACAAAATTTGCAGCATAATAACAAGAAAAGAGAGACTCCAAAAGAAGAAGGACAGGGAACTGGAGCAAGCAGCTCAGGGTAGCAGCTCTCTCTTTTATCTTGGATCAGGCCATCAACTAGTAAAACAAATGAGGGAGAATCAGTAACCCTACCTGGTCCAGGGGAGCCATTATTTATTTATTCAGTATTATTATTTTTAATTTTGGCGATGGGTGCCCTTCTTTTGGTTTGAGCCCCCGCCCCCCAAAATGTCTGTGCACGTGCCTGAGCATGGATGTAGCCTCAAAGTAAAGGCTTGTACACACGGTCAGAAATCCCACTTTATGCATTTCTCGTGCATCTATCATGCATCAGGACTGCAGACATTTCTTTCCTCATTGTTGTAAAGCAGAGAAAAATATATTGAAATATTAAGCTGGAGCCTCTCTCAGCCTCCTACCAGGCCCTTCCTACTGACAGCTGAGAGGAGAGGCAAGCCTGCTTTTACCAAGCCATTGCTCCCGGGGACGGTATAAAAGTGCAGCATTAGTTCAAATAGCATGCGGCAGATAGCATCAAGGCCAGGGAGACTGCGTGCCCTAATGACACGGTGCAAAAACAAGAAGAGAAATACACCTGGAGAAACCGGGGGGGGGTGGGGGGAAGACAGATAAATATGGAAAGATAATGTGTCTTCCTACCCCAGACAACGAGCAGACAGTCCTATAAAACAAAGGACAAACAGAGTGACAGGGAGAGGAATTCAAAGGAATTCAGAGACAGATGTACGCAAACACACAAACATGTATATACACACACACACACACACCCTGCAGAAAGTAATAAGTGTTGTGACATACACACTGAAACACTGAGACAGGGAGAGAGATGATCGTAATGTTAGTGCGCACACACACACCCACACACACACCTCTCTTATGAAAAATCCTAACTGTGGCTCAACACCGCAATATTGTCTGAAAATGTCAAGGCTTAGATGGAAGCCCCACTGGGACAAAATGTACTGTCAACACACACAGGGCTCAATCTGTTCTCGCAAAGACATATGGCTTTCATTTATCACATTCTACGCCGAGACAAATTGTTTCCCCCCCAAATCTCGATGTGCATCACAACAAGGAAAGGGAACGACGAGGCAAAGACGAAATGTCACAACACGAGAGAGGAGGAGAGGAGGAGAGGAGGAGAGGAGGAGAGGAGGAGAGGAGGAGAGCTGAGTCAGAGTGGATCGTCTATAACTGCAGGACCGATGTGTCGAGGTGTATTCTCCGGCCCAACCCGCTTAAAGCTGCACCACACTGGATTTCTTCTTTGTTCAGGCCCAGTAGGCTGCGATCAGGTTCTAGTTTTATTAACCTGAAATCCCACTGAAAATTCATCTGCTTTTAAACCAGACTAGATTATTTTCAGCTGATATTGGCCTATCACAGATATATATTTGTATCCGGGTCCATGTTGTCTGATATAGGACATCATTATTAAAAATACTGGAGTACGCTGGTGAGTACAGACCGTTTGATTTGTTTTACATGATGATGTCTTTTCATCTAGAGTTGTTGTCTTTGTCTTTTCATTAAAGTTGTTCTTGCACAGAAGAGGAAGGATTCAGTTTTTGTACTCAAGGATTGTACTCAAGGATTCAGTTTCTGTACTCACCAGCGTACTCCAGTATAATACTGAATACTTAGGAATGGTGAAAAGTTAACAAAAAGAGACGCTTTGTCCAAAATCAAGCTACTAGCTATTTGTAGTCCCTGGGCAACTGACTACAAACTGAGGGCAGACTCAACAAAAACAACACAACATGCCAATCCTGTAGCCCTCATCGAGCTGCTGAGCATTGCAAAGCCTGCCGCAAAAATGTCGCCTCATTGTGTCTCAGTTGTGACTGCAGCTACTTTAATGCTGTTTGCATTTTGTCAGAGAGATGTTTTAAGGTCTTGCACCCTCCTCGTCGTCCACGGTACCTCTGTGCCAACGCTTTGAAACAGCAAACGGGGAAGGCAATAAAAGACGTGACTTCCACCACATCCACTGAGTCAAATCTGTTTCTCATAAGGAGAGCAGGAGAAGCCCGGGTGGAGGCTTGTCCTTGATCACTTGCCGGCTGCTGAATCTGAAAAATCGTGTCTGGCCGGACCAAGCTCCCTTTTCTGTCTTCGAGCGAACGCCTCGTGAAGGAGCGTTAGTGCAAAGAAATGACTGATTCACTGCAGTTCCACTTGGAGTCGCCATATTTTTGCCGGTCAGCTCGCAGCGGATGTAACTGAGTGACGGCAGATGCACCTGAGACGGCGTTGAGGATTGACCAATCAAATTAGCTTAAAAAAAAACGTAAATTAATACCTATTGGTTGAATAAAAAAGTGGGAGTGTCCCTGTGGAAAATCTGCAACAACCAATTAAAGAGCAGCCTCAGGTCCCGTGGTTCCCAAAAGTTTAATTCACTCTCGTTTTTAGACAGAAATAAACCAAATACAATTTGAAAACAATTCCCATTGAATGATCACAGGTTCATTGTATGAGTAAACTGATATTATCTAAATAACTATGTTTATTAATCATATTTACATAGGCTTTCTTTAACAGGCGCGGCCCACCACTGCTCTACACACGAGGTCCAGCACAAGAACAATAAAAAGGACAATATACTGGATAGCCGCTGTACTTGAAACTGCTGCAGCATTTCTAGAACAGTCACTGCTTAGTTTCTCCAAATTTCATTCTCTCCCCGAAACTCTATCTGCATTCGCCACAAAAATCCAATACCAGCCTCTTTGTTTACTAAATGCAGGTGAACCAAAGTTCAAAGAGAGTTAAAAGGAACACAGACTAAATAGCCTATTTATTACGCTTTCAGTAACTTCTTCGTCCCCCCAGGGCCAAATATACAACCTATATTAGGCCCTGGGGAGGAGGAATAAAACAAAATAATTCCTTAAACTTCAGCTTAGCATAATGGGTTTGCGCTCTTATAATTAACCTTCCCTGCTGTAAAAACACATAGGAAAACAGAATCCGAGCATCAGCCCAGACTGAAACCTGCCCTCGGTTATTTTTTCTGTTATGCTTTCCAAGCATCAGTGACTTGGCTTTAAGACGTTATAATCTGTCTCCATATACCCATAAACCCTTGCGTTTCGGAGCAATTTCCTGTTCATATTATGTTCTCGCTGCTACCACAACATGCTGCAGTTGTCTGGGAGGGTCGCAGAGAGAGCTGCGTTAAATCGCCGTGAAGCAGCTTTGACCTCACCTGGACAGATGACCGAAGGGAGAGAGTTCAGGAGTTCGTGAAAACTACTGCGAGTGTGTTCTATGGGAACGTACCCTGAATCGTCCCGTCTGAGAACAAGGCTTAAGGCTCGCTCCCAAAACAGAAAATCTCGAATCTTTCAGTTTACTCCATACAGAAGACGAGGGCTGCGAATGAAACGGTTGAACATATGCACGCTAACGCTGACAGGAGTGATAGCTTTACCTGAAAAACCACAGGGACTCAGACATCCTGCGAGACAAACGCACATACGCCACCATATGTGCAACACACACACACACACACACACACACATCTTGATCCCCTGCTTTAATTACAGTTGCCTATATTTCTTTACTGTGTTTCACCCTAATTAGACAGAAGTGGTCTGTCGCGAGATAAACGCTCCCATGTGGCGCCCTTATTTGGATTTTTATCACCGCGTCACACCCACACGTGCACAATCAAAACACAGTGGTTTGAGTGGGCAGCCGTGCACGTGTGGGGACGTACGCTGGACACGCGGAGAGACATCCCCGAGACGGATACATTTGCATGCACGCACAGTCCGCCATGCATGCGCAAACTGGATGCCAATCAAGACACGCTCGTTTTGATGTTTATAAAAAGAATACAAAACCCATCAGCAAACCTCAGTTTCCTGTTGAGAAGGGCTGCAGGATTTAAAAAAGGTCTTTACAGTCTCCGGTGGCAGGGAGGTGCGACACGCTAGGTGCACGACGCCAAGCTCGTAAGGCTTCACCGCGGCGCTGCCACTGTCGCCACCAGCCTCCAACCTGTACCTTCTCCCCCTCAAAACACCACCCCGACGCTGGCCACAGGGCCGCACCCTACCCTGGGCCTCTGTTTATAGAGGGGAGGTGAGCGCTGTGTGTGTTTTTCTGCACGTGTGTGTGTGTGTGGAAAAGTTTTCCCTTTCTTCCCATGGGACGCAGTCCGACATTGTCACTCCCAGCTTGTGAAAACCTGCGGTGGAGCAAGCGGGACACTGGAGACCCAGAAATGGCCCTGGCACTCTGATTTTATTTACCCTTAAATTGATCCAAGATGTCAGTGCAGATTCCTAACTAACAATGCAGATGTGGGCGGCTTTTGTTCATTAGGAGAGGCCATATTAGTTTAGTCCTGGGCTAATGCACAGGGGATGACGCGGGATATTAGCTATGGGCTCTTTCTCATTGGGGTCTTAACCTCCCTCCACCTCTAGCTCCCTTCCTTGTATTCTCTTCTCTCCACTCCCCTGACCTCTGCCTGTGCTGGTTTCACTTCACTTGACCCCCGACCTGCCAGCTCCACCCAGCCAGTGGTAGGGTCCTCCGTGTCAAACGCCGTCTGTGAAAACACTGCAGCTCAGATAAGCTAAAGAAGCGAGAGCCGGGCCAAACAAGCAACAACATTCGGGTGTAGCAAAGTGCGGCGGGGCTCGGAGACAACCACCCTCCGATGTGGACAACACAAGGGGACGCGGCGAGTCAAGAATCAACACTGTGGCGAGAGCGTGTTGAGAAAACATTACGCAAAGATAAGAGGAATAAAGTACCACACATTATGACTGCGTTTCTTTCCAAGTTGTAGATAACAAGATGCTGCCGGCTGGAAGATAAGCTGGTGCAAGCAGCCAAGCAAACATACTGTATAGCTCCAAGCCCGTGTGCATAAACACAGAGTACTGTAAAGTGCTGCGGGAGGAGCTCTAAACCTGTCACATGACACAACACACATCGTTACAGAGATTAACCAACATTTTCAATTTCCGTTCATTGTTTTGCTTAAAAGGGGGATTTCGCCAAACCGGGATGAAACAATGTCTCTACCGTTCAAACTGTGCACAGCTGAAATTGAGGATTATTGTGTCGATTAAATAATCTCAAGCTTTCATCAGAAGTAGCTGGAGTTTGCCCAGCGATGGAAGGATTCGGCTTAGGCTTTAAATGTCCCTTCTTGTGAGCACTTCAAGCACTTTCTGTCCCCAGGTCAAAGACTATCTCTGATAATGTTTATTATTAAGTCTCCGAAAGACGCTGTCCTCACATTGGGCCTCACGAACATGTATTTGTATTCTCATGCTTAATTTCTATTGCATTCGTTCGTACGGTGAGTTCATACAACACATCGGATTCAAAAAACACCTCCTCATGATGAATGCCACCTCTTTATGTTAGTGATTGTGCACGAGGACAGCAAATTAGTGTAATTAACGCCCCAATAATGCCATATAGGGCCATAATTGTGAGATGTAATTTACATATCTGTGTATAATTGCTCCAAACTAATGAAATAGACGAACCATGAGTGAAAATTTCGTCTGAATAACAGCAGACTAATTTCTCGTAACTCAGACAGGTCTGTTCGGATCTGTAAGAAAAATAAATTAGCAAAATCTGTGAATGTGACTCTTATGCACTCAAGAAACAAAACATTTCATACGAGTTCTTGCATGAGGCCCAGTGTTTCTTTAATGTCACCAAAGTTAGAATATATTCTGTTTACAAGGAAAAAGCGAGAGAAGCAGTAAATGCTGTTTTGATACCAGCAACATGTCACAGTCATTAGCTGATGGAGGCCACCTTGTATAAACACAGTGGTATAGGCGTACAGTTTGCTAGTTCAGACTGATTATATTAGACTGAAGCTGAATTATCATTCCTTTCATTTTCTTCCCCTGACAAAATCCTTTGCTGGGTTCCCCTTGAAATTGAAATGAAAAATATCCCCCTCCAAGGTTGCACTGGGAAGAGAAATATCACTTCTGAAATGAGCAAACAGAATGAGCCGCGTGTCACTTTTTCAGATTTACAAGGACAAACCCTGCTCCCTGCTATCCCCGGTAAAAAGGGGGAAAATGTCCAACTCTTTCATTCTGAATAAGGCGACTCCAACAGGTTTCTGTCGCCGGGATGAAAAACCAAGCCTCGACACTCGCTGGTCTCAAATAAAGAGCCTTTTAAATCCTCTGACAATGAGCGAGAGCGATAAGGGGAGCGAGAGAGCGAGAGAGAAATGGGAGAGCGGGAGAAAAGGAGACGTACATAAACAGAGGGAGAGAGAGAGATGGAAAGGTGTAAAATGGAGAGGATAACGAATGAGTGCGCTGCTGAGAGGGAGCCTTAATGATGTCAATGTGATAAGTCTCAAACGAGGTGAAAATTGAAATGAGTGCTGCCGCGCCGGTGGTCGGCGGGGAGAGTGAAAAGGAGTCGTGCCGGAGCTGCCGCCGACGCTTTCATTCGCTTAGATTAGCTGGGGGGAGAAAATGGGGGAGAGGGGGAATATCTGGGAACCTGTAGATTGAAACAGCTACAGGGGGAAGTAGGTGACAAGGAGGGAGGGGACAAAGCAAGAGCCGGTTGTAGGGGGACATAGGGTTAGAAAGAAAGGCCGAGAGAAAATAAGACAGACAAACAGAACCAAATTTGATGAAGGAAGGAAAAGAGGGAAAGAAGGGAGAAAGACTGAAAGAAAGACAGAAAACAAGAGGGGAAAGACATAAATAAAGAGCGAAAGACTGACGGAAAAAAAATAAAGAGGGGAGACAAAGGGGGGAGTTGGGGCCAAAGTCAATTGAACAACTAATGTGAATCGATTTGTTGCCTCTGCTTTTGCTCTTTCGGGAGCGAGTGACATTTTAAAGGCATTTTTTATTATCGGGAGGGGGCGGGGCCGTTTGCCTGGCAACTGAGCCCAGTGACAGCCCGCTGACAGCTGGACAGAACCAACTGAATAGAAGAAATACTGCAAATGGCCCGTGTGTGCTCAGGGATCCATTGTGCGTCTGGTGGTGTGTGTGTGTGCCATGTGTCAGATAACATACAGCAGGAACATGGGAGTGTGTGGGAGGGTACACTTGCTTCTGTATGCAGGTTTGTGGGTGTAACATTCTTGCACAACTACTGTGACTCTGTGTGTTTACCTACAGGAGTAAGTGCTGCAAATGGCCTGTGTTATACTGGACGCATTTCATCACCAGGAGGCGTGTGTGTACCTACGTGCATGTGTGTATATATTTTATTAAGTAGGTGAGCACACTTGCATGCGTATGCCCACTGCGGGTCTCAACCTTCAACGTGTGCGTTCTGGCATGTGTGTGTTTGTGTCCGGGCATGTACTGTATTTCTGTGAGTGCGTTCCGTGAGAATAATTCATGGCGGCAATTGAACGAAATATGGTGGCCGTCCACGGGGCAGCCTGGAGTTCTGCCAATATGGAGGAGCAGCATTAATAATTAAAAACCCTTTTACATGGAGGATCTCTGTGGTGTCTGCGGCTCCCTTCAAGGGCACAGCCAGGACAATCACACAGAGAAAAGAGTTTGGAAACATAGCACAGAGAAAATATCCCAAAGATAGCTCCGTGTGACGGAGAGGTCATCCCGAGCCGTGGCTGCAGAACACCCATAAGAAAAAAGCATTTTTAGATTCTGTTTCCTCCACGGCTGACTGGCTAAATGGGTAATCCAGTTCCTTTGTTTTGCCTTTGTAATTGATTCAAGGTGTTTAGTTTGGTCTGTTCTTTCCCACTGAGCATACAGTCATTTTTGGTTCAGGACAATGAAAAGTCAAAGAGGCGTCTCAGGAATGCACTCAGTCGCAAGGACCTACATCCAAAAGCAGGGCGCCAAAATAAATAATTGAATGGGAGCAGCCTTAGCAGACCTCATCCGACCTCATCTCCCAGCAGTCGTTGGTCGGGATCCAGTTAGAGGAGTAATCTACTTTCCATGGTATATGTAATCCTCGGGAAAGACTTCCAAGCAGCATGCTGTGCTGAGGAGTGGATCAAAACAAACAGACCAACATAGCTGTTCACCAGCGTGGCCACGTTCCAACCCAAAGGAGTCATCCTTAAGCCCAACCGGCTGGCCAAGTATCTGCACAGGGCCAATCCGTGCTTTATTGGAAACACTAATGACTAGCAAAGGAAATCAGCTTTTGCACATTAGAAATTCGGAGCCGTGCATATTATCGCACATTGCGGACTCTAGCAATTTATTTTCGGAGAGGCAGCTAATCAAAACGTTAGCACTTATTCTCATTAAAGTCGAGAGCAAACAGCTTTTCTTTGACGTTCGGCCTCTGATACAAAAGCTACCATCGGAAACAAGAAGGTTAGGGCATGGTGTGGCTCGGGAAACAGTGGTCAGGCAACACAAATCCAAAAGGACTTTGCACAAAATGTATCATAACCCACTCCCCATCTAAGATGACATTATCAGCCAAAACCCCCTCTCTCAAGCTGACAGGACTCTGGAGACACTGTTGTCAAGACCATTCAGGAGTACAGTTACTTTAATGATGCAACTGGATTGAAACGTTGGACGAGGTTGTCACCAGCTATTAACTGCACTTAAAGTTCACTGCATTTAATCACGTGACATTTTCAACGGAACAGATAAGCTTTTAGTTTTAGCCGTACTGAAAATGAAAGGAAGAAAGGGCGACGGAGGAGGAGATTTTAACTCGAGAGGAAGGGTTGCATGAGGCTGGACGTCTTTGCATCGGAGTCCGACTGGCTGCCAAAAATGGCTCAGGCAGGAACATGAGGTCATTAGCACCACTCACACGGGTTTATCATCAGCTGATGAAGGTGATTACGGGAAATCATGGGGGAAATCAGCTGGTTATCACTTTCATCAGAACTATGAGCCTATGGTATGTAAACACGCTCTGCTTCTGGTCAGACAGTGTACGACTGAAACAGAAAGAAATCCATCCACTCCCCCAAACCCTTTTTACTAGCCATTTTAGTCACTTTAAGGAACTGAGACTGCTGTTGTTAAAGGAAGATACAGTCCAGTGACTCGACTGTAAAACCGCTATGAATGGAGCTATTGCATCAAGGTGAACTGGATTTGCCACAATGGGAAATTTAGGACTGAAATAACATTGTTACAACCGCTAAGGAGCCCGTCCGATGTTTGTAATGCATCGTTCACCTTCAGCAACTGTTCTGCCTCACATCCCCCAGTGTTTGAGACAGTAGTTACATGAGTTTAAACATGCTCTACTGAAGTTCTCTCTGGCTGGTGGGGGCGTGCCGAACGTAAACGTGTGTACAAGAGGTTATAATAGGCCCACTGAGCTAGACTTATTCTTCAGGGCCGATTGGATTCTACGGCGACTCGCTTATGGAAAGAACAAGATGAACCAGAAAGCGCTGGAGACATCATAGTAAAGAAATTAAAACTGGCTATATATCAAAAGCAAAAAATGACTTTGATTAATTAATATGGCCGATTTATCCATATTACTCCAATAGTGCATTAAGGCTCCACATAACTACAAGCCAGGGTTTTTCCTACCATTATAGAATATATAGTTCTATATATAGAACAGCACCACTCACCTATTCTTAACTGTTAAAGCACAGTGTCCCATCCGGTTTATCTAACTCAGCCAAGGAGGTTAGGTTTTCACTCCTGTGCGTCAGTCTGCTACACAGGGGCAGATCCAAATGGAAATCCAGATTTAGTGAATTCAAAGGTGGTTTCATCGGGGGATTGTTGAGCCTCGGGGGAGGTACGACTTCTCTATGTAGAGGAACTGCTAGCTTAGTTTCAATCGTACCTTAAATTCTTCTAAAAGTCTCGTGGATTAAACCTACACACTGAGAAAGCAGCTCCCTCCTCGACCAGGCCTCCATCTCCTCAGCAGCAGCAGAGAAAGGACGACAGAGGACAAGATGACTTATGTGTGTGTTCTTCCTTCTTTTTGAAACTTTGTACTTTGGTGTCAGGTGAGATATTATCGAGTTCATACAGTGACATTATTGATGCTTTTTTTCTAGTTCAAGTTTTGGCTTCGAATAAAATAGAAAAATAGCTTACGGCACAGAAAACCCTGGTCACAGTAATGTCACTGTGTATCTGTGATGATCTTATTTTGTCATTTTCTATTTGGCAATTCCATTCAGAGATTAAGAACATGACAAAGTTGCTATAGCATTATGATTGTATTTTTTTCTCTGTCCCTTTTCCTGCTCAAAACTATCATTAGTGCATTGGTGGTAATGATAATACATCAGTGGACTTTTAACTGTTATCAGGGAAATAAGCTAACGAGTGAAGTGCCCTTCTGCAGCATCGACATCATGGCTCCTCACAATGCAAAAAGACAACAACTCTGTCAGGCTTCTTGTGTGTGTGTGTGTGTGTGTGTTCAGTAAAAGGCACAGATGTTTGTCGAATGTCGATCTTGGGAAAAGAGGGGAAAAAAAACATGGCAACGCGTCAGTGCTCAGAGGGGTGTGATAGAAAGGTTGAAAATGAATCCCTTTTGCACAAACACACATGTGCACACACACACACATACACACACACAAACACACACTCGCATCCATTACCCGCCGCCCAAGCCCCCACCCCAAGCCCACCCCCCATTCTCGTGGGTGTCGGAGTGAGAAATTAAATTTTTCTGATGAGAAAGTTTTTCCTGCCCTCGTTTCTCTCCTCCCTCCCTCCCTCCCTCTCTCTCTCTCTCCTCCCATCCACTCTTTAATTTATTTGCTTATTTATGAACTATTAATTTATGCGGCGAGAGAGAAATTAACAGTGGTGCAGTCAAGTGTTCGGGCTGCCGCCGCGCTCACGACAGATGATCATCACAGAGGGACTGGCAGGAGTCACACAAACACGCCGAACAGAAACACCGCACACTCACTCACTCACTCAGGGAACACAAGACAGGTGCTGCATAACAAGTGGCACGGAAATAACTGCCCGTCAGTTCTGTGAAGGAAACAACAAACTTCCATTTTTAATTGTTACATCTGAGCCGGAGCGCCCACAGCGTTACCCTGACTTGTTTAATGTGAGGAAAAAATAATTCAATAATCCGTTTTGATTATACGGATGTATTGCGTCCTGCTGACAGTGTGTCCGCTATCACACCGAGCGCAGAGTCATGCAAAAAGAATTACTCCGCGAACACTTCCTAGGTGAATGAAGACCAAGAAAACGGTTTAATTCACAACTATTAAATCCTCTTTGTTGCAATGAAAACCAAACAGTTTGGTTTCTGAAGCGATAAATTGAACAGAAAACATTTGTTGATTTGGTTGTTTAAGACCATTTTGACCAACAGCAAAATGCAATATGGATTAAAGGAATTGGTTTGTATGTATTGGGCAAAACGCCATTACTCAGCAAAAAAAAACACACTATGAGTGGATATCGAGATAATAAAATCATATTTCTATGATTCCTCGCCGTCCACAGCTAGATCGCCACTCTCTATCCTTTTGTGCTCGAGTAGACATTCACATGCTTCTCCTAAAGGTTCCCACGCCCACGCCATCCCAGCATGCTACACGTTCATCCAGTCTGTCATCCAGACAGTCAGTCGGTAATTCAGTCAGTCAGTCAATTAGGCGAGGCAGTCCATCAGGCAGTTGGCGTGGGCGGGAATAGAACCTACGTGCAGACAGGCCGGTCGGCCCCACAGGGGAAAACGGAACACGACGTGACCCGTGCCGCCTCATTAGTAGGTTAACTGGCACGTGTGGGCGACCAATGACTGCGATTACGCGTGTGTGGGAAGGTAGAGCAGACGGGGGCGGAGCTACAAGTGAGTGACAGCGGCGTGGGCGGTGGGCTGTGTTTCGGTGGCCAGGGAGCCCACCCCGGGGAAGGTGACAATGTGTGTCTGAGTGAAATTGAGTGTGCAGCAATGTGGTCAGCTGTGCTGGCATCTACATGGTTCACAGAGAAAGCGCCTGTGGGTGGACAAGCTGTTTGTCAAACACTCTGTTTCCATTTAGCGTGGACAAGCAGACCACACAGGGCAGCAAAAGGATCACCGGGAAGGGGCGCCATACCCTTCGTTGACTGGTGGTCGCTTCAGATGGGATGAATGTGCACCTCTCACTTTGAAGTACGTGTATATTATATCTTAATCAAAATTACAGCTGAAAATCAGTTGTTAGAAATATTACCTAATAGCTCCAGTTCTTGATTTTCATTGGATGAGATTTTGCACAACATTTTCTTCCCTGGGTTCTAAAGTGACTTATTTATTTGTTAAATGTATTTGACGTGTACTTTGACCTTTCAGTTTGCTCCGTGTCCAATCCACTTACATTGAGGGGGCAGGGTTTATGACCTACGCTGCAGCCAGCAGCCAGGGGGCGATCAAGATGCTTTGGCTTCACTTTAATGTGATCTGATGTCACATTATTTACAACTCGATGACTTGCAGTTGTTAAATATTTTACTTTCAAACTTTCTTAAACTCACTTGTAGGATAATTAAGCCCAAGCGTTTGGTCTGTTTATCTGCCTGTGCAACTTGGACTGTATAAAGCTGCAGTTTTCATTATTCCCTGTTTTTTTATTCACTTTATAAAGCTGCAGGTGGTCGCGTAATGGTTCTTTTGCTCCGACTGTTCCACTTACTGGACCACATGGGAAAATTTAGATGATAAAACACTAACCTCCCTCCACAATTAATGTCAAAGTGCCCTTGAGCACAGCAGTTAACCCAATATTCTGTGGCGAGGGGATTGTGGTTGTGTCGAGTAATGACATCATCCAGCCTGTGTGTGTATATGTGTGTACACAGTTTTCCCATTAGTGGACCCACACGTCACATAATGTTTATTTCCTAAAGTTATCATACCTGGTTAATTGAGGATTAAAGGGGGAAAAATCTGTCTGACTTCAGGATTATCGACATCGACCCACCTGCTGATTTGAGCGTGCCTTTATTGGCGGGGATAACAAGGAACATGAACTAATTGGTACTCACACACACACATGCACATTCACAAGACAGATGGACCAGGCAGACACATAATATCTCATCGGCATATCATGGTGCACACACAAACACACACAGGAGCATAACATAAGCCCCCTCCAGCGTCCCAGATCCCAGATCGGCTGGTCCAGACTGGACCTGTCCACACTCTGATGATTGACGGCTTGGCCTAAATGAACTGCTGCAGAGCTTTGTGCATGTATGTGTGTGTGTGTGTGTGTGTGTGTGTGTGTGTGTGTGTGTGTGTGTTCAGAGCTAAAGGGGGCTACCAAAGTCAGTTATTGATCCACAGGGCCCCTTAAAGCTACTAATCAAATGAAGCGGACGCTGAGGGGCCACGGGAGCCACTTGAAAGTTTCTCAAGTTACGCAGGCTTGTACACGAACTGCACACACACACACACACACATTTGAAGCAAACTGAACAACAGATTGACAGACTGCCTGTGTGTGTGTGTGTGTGTGTGTGCGTCTCTGTGTCTACACGTACCCCAACAACCTCCCTGTCTGTCTCGGCCATCCATCAGCCTCAGTGACTGATAGGTTAACTCCAGCAGGCCCAGCTCCGCAGATGGACTTTTCCCTGCCGCTAAAGCCCAGAGGGAGAAGCCATCACCGTGCCAGTGCCTCTCAGAGAGGCTGGGCGTCTGGACAGAGGCCCTGGAGCTTTGAGGGGTGACAGAGAGAAGGATCAATGGTAGACTTCCAGGATCTTGGGTCTAATCGAATAGATGTGTGTGTGTGTATATAAAGATGATTGAGGATGGATGGAAATATAGTAAAGATGGAAATGTAGAATTGATGGATAGGAAAATATAGTTTTGAAATGAAATCTATAAGACAAGGTGTTACAGTATGAATGTGGTGACGAGCATTAAACACGACCCGCTGAAATAAAGCGACGTCCAAAATCCACATGCGTCACAGGAATCGAATTGAGCTCATGAGTCAGTTCTGTGTCATTCCATTTTGCACCAAACCCCTCGGCTGCAGAATAAAAGAAGGAAAGATTTACAATAATCTTCAGGAAGAATAGCAAATTGCAGCCATTTGGAAAAGACTACCCAGCGTGTTGCAATATGCCTCGGTGCAGACCAACAATACAGCATAATCACTGATCCCACATCTGTTGACGGGGTTAATCAATGACTATACAGTGAGCGAATAGACCGCTGATTCCATATGCCCGGCAAAGAATAGACAATCATTGACTAATCAGAACTTGATAGAAGCCACCTAGGGTGGAGAGCAGCTGCTGTGCACAGCGAGTCCAACTGTAATCACATTATGTATTATTGATCTGCTCGAGCGAGGATTAGGGGTTCAGATATTTCTGCCGGGAACAGTCCCAATGTTCAAGGTCACATTTTCAGAAATCGTAGAGTTGAAACAGAAACTTTGGGTTTATTAATATCAATGCATACTTTGATCCATGATAGAAATAATAAACATGCATCCATTCCTTTCTGGCATCGTGAGGCTGGTTCATTCTAACGACTTCATGATTTTCCTCTCACACACGCGTGCACAAAGTTTACACGTGCACAATCCAGACACTTGGACACTGGAGGTGCTGCTTCAGGCATCGGCAGTGTAGCTGCAAACTGTCCACACTGCACTGCGGAGATATTGATGTCTTAATACAATAAAAAGCAAAATAAACATTATTATCCTGATCGTTATAATTATCTGCAGCCCAGAGGCTCCAACTGAATTATTCATAGAGTGCTTAATTAAATGGGTAGACTAGGCTGTGTGTGTGTGTGTCTGAGTTAGCGTGTGTATGTATGTGCGCCTTTTTTCGCCCGACGCCTTTTGGACGGTAACGTTAAATGAGAGTAAACATTCAATCATTCTGGAGGGGATGAATGAGAGATGATGCTGTGACAGACACAGAGGGGGGGGGGGGGGGGTGGAGAAGATGAATGGATCTCACACACATCCGCATTCGCCCCTCACTGTGGTCCCCCTTTGAGGAAAAGGAAGACAGGCAGCCGTTTAATGTTTCAGAGCGACAGGGCTTTTTTTGTAAACTTCTTACATTTAACAGCTGGCACAGTGAGTGAGCAACCAGTCACTGCACTCCATAGCGCCACTCGTAAAGCTGTAGCACGCGCACACACACACACGCCACAAAAGTGCGTAACAAAGCCGAATGCGACACCTCAAATGCCGTCAATAGAGAAGCCAAGGCCGCGGCAGTTAAATGGCAGCACGGCAGACAGTTATTACTTCTCCCTCACTGTGATTACTTTATCAACCGCCGAATGAAAGCACTTCCATCGGCCCAGTCACTGATATTACTCCAGGAAAAATGTAGACGGAGTCACGGAGCCAAGGGCACGCAGACACACACAAGCGCAGGCTCTAACTCTGATGCACAACCGCTTTTAGATGCACACACACACACACACACACACATAGAGTACTCCCAGAACCATCTGTTGCATGATAGACTAGCACGGGGTTCGCACACGTCCGCTCCCAGTGAACCTCATGTACACAAATACAGCAGATATCTAAACATTGTCCGATGGAGAATGAACATGAAACGCACACATGCATATGCCAGGTCTCACACAACTGCAGGCGAGGAGAGGTCCCACTTATACTTTCCCCTCTCTCTGTCATACACATATACAGTCATGTTGGGCCTCTGTCAGCACTTGCTCTGTTTCTGTCATCTTTTCCTCAGATATGTAATGGGGGGCTGCTGCAACACACACACACTTACACACACAGACACACACACACACACACATACAAAATGTAAAAACCAACGACGTGCTGATGTGCCAGCAGGCGTAGTCTGGATACTGTGGTAATGTAACAGCCCATTCACTTTAATATGCATTAGTAGCGGGGCTGCTTTTTCAATACACCCTAATGACATTTGGTAGGGTCCACTAATCAGCCTCGTGGGACGCCCTGGACCCCCGCTGTCTCCCCAAACCTATTACACACACATGCGCGCGCTCACACGCTCTTCTGTGTGTACGTGTATATAAATATATATGTTCCTGGGCGTCTCCAAGGATGCGCTGCCTGGCAAAAAGATAAAGACAAGAGGAGAGATGCATTTGCGGTGTGTGTGCATTGCGCGATATATAGCTTTGTCACACAAAAAGCAATTTTGAACTGTCCCCCCCAAGGCTAAAGTGAACATACTGTACACAATGAGCAGACCTGGCCCGGGAGGGGGGGTGGAAGGGGGATTGAGATGGTCTGGGGCCTTTGGGCTTGAGTCATTATGCTGGCCTTACCTACAACCACAGAATGATAGATTACAACTGCTCCGTCTATGTTGTGTCCAAACTTTGGAGGTCATTTTTGAAAAGCTGCCACAGGACAAAAGGACAAGTGGACACTGAGCAGAGAAAGACAGCGAGGCCAGACATTATGGACACCCTCGGAAACATGGGGACGAAAGACGTAAGCAAAAAAACAAGCTTGGGTTTGAATAATGCCACCAACAACAACAACAACAACAACAGCAGCAATGTGACCTACTGGCACAACCACACTGTCGCAGATGTAGCCGAGGCGAATCTTTGCCTGTCGTTCACTTCCAGTCTTGGCGTATGAGGAGGGGAATGAGGATCCGGTGACACAAACGTGAAAGCGAAGCAAATATCGCGGTTCAAAGTTCACCGAAGAGGATCGCCACGTGGAGCCACGCCCTGATTGGCCCCGCCACATAGAGCAAATGTTTTATTTGCCCCCCCCCCCCGCTCACACAGATCGGAAGTGAACGGGAAGGAGAAGATCGGATACAGGGCCTCTACACATTTGATTCCTCGAGCAAAGTAAATCCCCAAAGTGGATTTGCGGGGCGTTCAACTTTGGTGACCTTTGACCCGGGACATTCTCTTTGCAACCGCACACGCGTGACGGGGCCTTAAGGCTTCAAACATCTGGATGGACAGAGGGTGAGAAACGACAAGGAAAGAAAGGGCGTGCCATTTTGACCACAACATAAGGTTGTGTGTTGTCACAACAGATGACACAAACACAAGGACAGGGAAATCTGTTAATAAATATTATGAAATGATCAACTTCCTGCCACCTGTCTCCATTTGCTCATTAGTTTTTTGTACCTTTACTATCTTTATTCTGTTATTTATTTCATTTTATCTACAATTGTTATTTTTGAATGCTGTTATTGTTAATAGGATTTATTGACTGTCTTTTTATTGAAGTCTGTTTGTGCTTCGAAAACAAACGTGACGGTGTTAATCAACAAAGCTCATGGAGTTGAAGTAGAAGTAAATAAACAGGGACTCACAGGGACAGGTGAAGGTTGGTGGTGGTCGTAGGTAGAAGGTCAAACCCCCCCCCGGCCTCACCCTCCATTTCTCCACTTATTACTTCACTTCACTGTCAATAAAAAGGCAAATCCCGTCAAAATACACTCACACGCACCTGTGAGCTAGCACATAGCATCACTGGGCAAGCTAGTAAGTAGCATGGCCCGGAAGCACAGCAACAGTCCAAACTAAATGTCCATTTAATGCAGACACTCACCGGAGCAAAGTTCAATTTCACTTATTTCATACACAGCGTTGTTGTTTTTCGGTCATGTCATGTTCGGTCACGTGACTCCTTTTGTTTTGGTGGATTTCCTGAAGTCTGCCGTGCTCAGAGCAACCCACCCACTTTGATGAGCTCGCCCCTTCCAGTTGGCAGAGCTCGACCAATCAGGACAGAGGGCTTGTGAGTGGCGTGTGACTGAACAAATCAAAACCCAATGGTGAGAGCGCCTTGATTAATGAACAGTTTCTACACAGAACCACAGAATAAAGATCCGATTTGAGATGAATTTTATTTGTTCACCCAGTTGTGATGGGAAATTATAAAAATGATTATGAAAATGGGAAAAACTATTTAGTTAAACGTTTAATTGAGTGAGGTATGAACAGATTTCTTGCGTATTTATATGTCAAAAAATATTCCGATGCCACTGGTATATGCAGTTACATGTTTACATTATATAATGTGTATTTATTTTCTTGATAAGTAAAACAAAAAAGCAGTTAAAACATATAGGGAATTTAAAGTTGTGAACTTTTGAGGACTTTATCGTCATTTACCATAAACTCCGTAAAGACACATGCACCACGTTTAAAACATTGGAAATATATGTTTAGATGTATATATCCTAAACGTGCAAACTAAACCACCCACACACTCACACACACACACACACACACACAAGAAAGAAACATGTAGAAAGATCCGGTTGGCAGGGTGCAGGAGCGGTGCCTCCACTGAATACTGAGTGATGAGGTTTAGAGTTTCAACCTTGGGGCAACAGGCTGAGAACACAGGAGTGTGTTTGTGTGTGTCTGCGTGTGCGTGGGCGTGTGTGTGTGTGTGCGCGCCCGAGGCCAGGAGTGTTATTGTACCATGTTGCTGCGAGTATTGTTTCAGCCCTGAAGTGTCTCTGTACACAGCGATCGGTTGACCCCTCCCTGAATGCTCTTAAAATTATTTTCACCACCAAAGCTTTTGCACACTGTCCCATAATCACTTAGAGGGAATGTATCACTTTGAGGGCAATTTCGCCAACAGAGAGGAACAAGGACGTTCTTTCATTACACTTTTATTTATCTTCCGTCCTCTTTGTTGTTGTTGTCATTAATTTTGTCTCATATCCACCGACCGCAATATAAGCCCTTTATATAAGCTCTATTCCCTATTAACTTCATTCCCTTATTTTAAACATCAGTCTTATAGATTACACCCCCTATTAGCGTAAGCACCTATTCCCTGATGTTGTGGTAAAAGGCAGATAACCAAAAACATTTTGCTCCTAATCAAGAGGCTAAAACATATTTGCTTTCATGAATGATCACTTGAAGCCTCTTGCTATCGATCTGTATTATAAATTACAGTGAATCCATTAAAAATATTTCTTATATCAGCCGCAAAATGAGCACTTTCTTTCCAGGTGTTCAGGTTTACCCTTCCTCTCATTGCTTATTGTCCCCGTTGTTCTTGCCAAAATCTTCCTTCAAGAATAAATCCCGGCTGTAAATTGGGGTTTGTCGGAAGAGGACAGACACAATGGCTTCCCCCGCAGTCAATATAATCTCTACCTCACAATCCACCTAGAATGCCCTTTCTTTCTTTTCTTTCTTTTTTTTTTGTGCTATAGAGCTAATCTAATATTAGCTCTGCTCCATGGAGATAGATGACCTTTGAGTCAGGGTGCTTTTAAGTCCGCCATGGCCTGAACAACTAATGGTGTATGTATAGTCCAAGCAAGCCAGCGCAGAGAGCTTCATTGGCTACTTAATGGGGGCTGTTTAATCGAATACACCCCCCCCCCCCCCGCCCCTCTCAATTTCCTTGTCTTTTTTTATTGGTAATGATTTTCAAAAGGGGAGAATCCACTCAGCGTGTGGAGAAGAAGGCAGAGGTGGAGAGGTGGATGTACACTCTGAGTATGGAAGAGATAAAGTGTGTGTGTGTGTGTGTGTGTGGGTGAGTGGTTGGGTGTGGATGTGTGTGTCTGTACGGGGCCCCATTGCTCAAAGAGAATAAGACAATGGTGTTTGCTGCCGGCACTAAAGGCTTATCATCGGGGACCCCTCCTCAGCTGACACACACACACACACACACCTCAGCTGACACACACACACACACACTCGCATACACACACAAACACACACACCAGCTGGGACGGTACCCAGTGACAGCCACTAAGACTCACAGATGCCCAGGTGGTGCAGGGAACCCTGGAGCTCTGCCCAGACTGGCACAGGAGAGGCTGCCTCCACGCTTAAAAGAACGCAACGGCTTTCACACACACACACACACACACACAGACACGCACACACCTATAAAGCTCATGTTCCTGCCCACTGACACACACACACAAACGCAAAACCCCTCTCACTCCCCACCTTCTCGCAATTAACACTGCTCCTATAGCTGGAGGCACAGAGGAAATGAGGTTTTGGTTTTGTAACTATGCATGTGTGTGTGTGTGTGTGTGTGTGTGTGTGTGTGTGTGTGTGTGTATATGTGTGTGTAAGACTGAGTTGTAAGAGTGTGGAAGGATTAAGGAGGAGGTGGGCGGAGGGGTTATGGTTGGTGGAGGAAATATAATGTGTGGCATGGAACTATGTACTCAGGGTACGGTAATGACTGTGTGCGAGAGTCTGTGTGTGTCGGCGTCCACGTGTGTGCGCCCGGGTGTGTGCGTGCCCGTGAGCGTGCATATGTGCGCCCGCATTAAGTCGTTCCCACCCATTCCCTCTCTAAGTATCATGTTCAGGGGCTGCAGTTCATTCCTGTCGGTCTGATTGTGTTGTTGTGCAGTCATGGCTAATTACCTTGATAGTCTGTTGACAGCGTCGAGACAATTAAACAGCCAAATGGAGAGCAGGGGGGGGGGGGATCTCGTCTGAAATGTCCTCTCCGAGAGTTGAAACCAAAGAGTGATTCATTTCCAACATGTGTTTATAATAGGAAATCGTTCACAGGCAAAAGGAGATGGAGTTTGTTTAGCAAATTGTGGGACGCCCGCTCCGATGTTGGCTCCGGCGTCAAAGTGATTACGGTTTTGTTTGCGGAGACTTCGCCGCGTATGCATCTCAAAGTTTGCAGAGGAACGGTATTTTCAACGTACTCATGAACTCCAGTACATTCCAAAGTCACCTTGTTTACTCCATCACCAGATGCACACCAAAGACGAGCCATTACTTCTTTTAGGTGGCCTGACACCATCCAGTTTGCTTTGATGGAAAAATTTGTCAAAGGAAAATAAATGAAATCCTAACCTGTTTTTTTTTTATTATTTGGCCTAAAGAGCACAAGCTAGTCTAGTTTCTAGAGAAATGTGTGTTAGGCAATTCATTTTAAGGCTTTCATTTCATTATGAAATACATATTCTGAATGTCGGAGTTTAATTAGGCACTCCCGTGAATTTGGGTGACTCACAAGAGAATGACTCAAACAAACAGAATGCTCAAATCAAAGAGGCAATGTTGAATCTAAAGTAGGCATCAAGCTGAAAAAAAAAAACATTTCTTAAGTGTAAAAATATCTAATATCATTTTCTTGTTTCTTTAGAAGCTTCTAAAATGTTGTGTCATTTTAAACCCCCCACGTAGACACTAAAAATTAAAAATTTTGGACGGGATAGAATCCATTTTTACAGTCAGGCTTATTAATCTAATTACTGTTTTATTGAATCCTACTTACATTTATAAATGAATTGTAAATTACTGAAAAATAATAAGTGCACTCAATTTTAAAATATGCACAATAAACATATATTCTCATTTAGGTTAATTTGTTATGTGCAACCACTTTGACGTAATGACATTTTATGAATTTTAAATTTCAATTATTTCAGCGCAGCTTCTAAATAAGACTCTGTTAAAAAACTAATCTTCCAAACTGAGCTATACATTTATCCTCTGGGTTATTTCTAAACATTGTAAACGTCCATTGTCACGAGTAACCTGAACTTGCTGTATAAAATCTTTTGGAGTGCTCCTTTAATTATCTCAACAACAGCTTGGACTCTTTTTCTGACCTTTTATTTCCGTGGTCTGGTCTTTATTTACCTCCACACCCCTACGTTCTTTTTGAGACCAATGTTGAGTCCACGGCGAGATTTGAAAAACCAGTCGGCCGTGCGTGAGATCACAAATCCTCCCACATTGTCTGAAGAATTATCCTTGGCTATGATATTCTACACCTGCATGGCTACAGTGCAGGTTTTACATAATCCGCCTAGCATTTCTGAAACATGAAAAAAAAACATATTCCTCCCATCTGCAGATCTCATGTATAATCTTGGCTGTTACTGAGAAATATGCATTTATATAAGGAAGGCCTGTCCCATAGGTGATAGCAGCATCTCTTCTGTACACTCGGTGCATACAAGTGGAATTTGCATAAACATGATTAGGGAATTAAGAGGGTTAGGGGGGTTAGTGACACTTGGAAGCGGGGGATGAGATGAGAAGAGCTTTAAAGATGCATTATGGGATCTCCGACAAGGATTCCAGGCGTTTCTCATTAGACAGGACGCGTTTGATGCAACCAGGGGAGGGGGGGGGGACGTGGAACAAAAGGTGAGCAGAATTTAAGTACACAACATCGGACTACATGTGTTGGCTGAACAACCACTTCACCCTCGAGAGTAAATAAATCGTGGGTATGCAAACAAAGGCTCTAATTGTTGCCGGCGAGAGACAATCTCTACACAACCTGCACCCAGCGACAACCAGTGCGATTCAGAAGCACACAAATATCCTCAAATGGATTTCAGCCTCCAGTCGTGATCAATCTGTGTCGAGAGCACCGTCGACATGGTGTCCCTAAGTCGGTGGAATAAAACATGAGTGTGTGGGGGGTGGGGGGGGGGGGGGGTGGCAGGGCGAGACTGGCACCGCAGCCGACGCCGTTACTGATTCCAGATTGGGTCCTCAGGGGTTGTGGCGGGTGGACGGGTGGACGGGTGGTACAGTTGGCAGGGTTGGCACACGCACCCCCTCAAGCCCTGAGTGTGCGTGTGTGTGTCTGGCTCTTGGTGTGTGTTGGCAGGATGTGTGCTGGCAGCGCCCCCCCCCGCCCCATCCGTCTGACACCACTACAGTTGGTCCCCTCTGGATATCCTTCACACACACACCCCACTCTCCTGCTCTTCAGCCTGACCTGCTTCCTCCCCCGATAGAGAGAGGGGGGGGGGGGGGGGGCTTCTTCACACGTTTCATCTGCTTTTTCTTTCCTCAATCCTCCGTCCATATTCTACTTTTCTATTATCTATTAACCTGATTTGGAGTTTTCACAGGCCAGCACAGATGCTTTTATTTGCAGCAGGCGCTTGAATGGAAAATTAAAACTGACCAATAAAATAAAGGATCATAGACCTGTGTTGAAAATAAAACTTTACTGCAGGTTTTACAGGCTGTTTTCAGGCAGCTGTGGTCAGAGAGGAACTGCCATCATATTGGCAGTGGACGCCAATATATGACATGAAATAAAAAGCAACGACTGCCCCATGTTACTGCAGATCATATATCTGCCTAAGTATAACCGTGTTTGCACAACAAGACCCATCCTTTCTGCTTTGTTTCTGTAAGACGCCTGAACAAATAGTTTTATTAAACACATTTTCTATTAATATTAAGTTTCCCCACGAAGTTAAAAGCTCTTATATTTAAAACAGTCTTCATAATAATTTGATAAGCTGCAGAATTTAGCTGAAATGACAGTGGGGTTTGAAAGTGCCTGACGTGGCGACAGCAGGTTCCTGCTTGTTCCATCAGCCCCCCCCCCCCCCCCCCCAGCCTCTGTTCCTCATCTGTTCTACATTCAGGACAGTAGTCAGCCTGCTACCCGGACTATTTTCTTTATTTACCATAGGAAGCCACAGACGGCTCCAGTTTAAAGGAGGCAGCAGACGGGAGGTTCTGGATAGATCAGCCCCAGGCTAACAGGAATACATTTTGTTCTTGAGACGTGTGTGTGTGTGTGCCTTTGTGAAAGTGTGTATTGTGAAGGTGAAGGAATTGGGGCACAATGAAGGACTGGGAGGGGGGGGTGGGCCTGAAACCATTAAACTAGGTTTGGGCACCGAATGGCACATCTGTGCTAAAGTGAACTGAAAATGTACCGTGAAGACACATTCTTTCTTTCCTCTGTTCCCTTCGAAGTGGCTCCAGTGCCCCACCACTCTGGTGCAAGCCCCCCCCCTCCCCGAAATCTGACCTCCTCCTCCCTCAAGACACCCCTCATCCCCTCCCTCTGTGCCTCTCGGTGGCAGATGGGCACTGTGTGTGACAGCAGGGTCATTGGGTCACATCCACATGGGGTAGGGGTCTCCCTTTGTGCATGTGAGTAATTTG